>NW_006239209.1:617309-617469 GCF_000226075.1 Solanum tuberosum | reverse complement strand
CTTTCATTTTCCTTCTGAAGATTCACTTTGAACCCAAAGGTTTATTTTCTAGAAGAAGATCAATTAACTTCGAATATGGTTTGCTCAAGATTTCATCAACCTCACTATTGACACCATCTTTCCAAAAGGATGAGTCTACAGAAGACACAAGAAATGTTAC
>NW_006239209.1:615860-617125 GCF_000226075.1 Solanum tuberosum | reverse complement strand
TAGGTCCTATTTTAATCCTTTTAGGAATAGGAACTTGGACTTTTGGCTAGACACCCCCACACTTTGAAATATTTCAAGTTGGATTTCCTTCCTTTCCATTTCTCATATGGAATAGATTGTGTCCTGAACAAACAAAATTGTTTTCTTTCTGAAAAGACAATTTTTTGACGTTCTCTTTTGCAGTAAGGATAGTTCCTCCACACAAGTTTTGTGGTAAACCCGAACTTATAAATAATGCATCCATCATTTCTTTCAACGTTCGGTTTTTCATTAGTTAAGGTGAATAGGGCAGCAGTTTGATGGATAATTCCACTTTTCAAACATATTTCTGCACAAGGAGATTTATACTCTCCATTCTTATCACTTCTTATCTTTTTCCCAACTGATTTTCAACTTCGATATTATATTGTCTAGACATTTCTATTGCTTCATCCTTACCATTCAGCAAATAGACCAGTTTTTTTGTACAATGTGTTTCTATACAACAGTGAAGTTTATAGAAAGTCAAAAGTATAACATTGACTTATTATGTGAAGTTTTCATATTTTTTCAAACCAATTGCATAGTCTGATTTATCCAGAGTAGTAAACAACAAAAGTTTTTAGCCTACAAAAATCAGACACAATCAAATTTCATATGGAGTACAAAACTACAAAAGTTTTTTTTTCTCCAAACATAATTAAACATATTCCTTATCACATATAAATGTTTTTCTTTTCAAATAGTCTTCCAACTATAACATTTTGACATACTATTTTATTAAACAAAAATGTGCATCTACTCATTTTGCAAACTAAAGAATTTTAAAGGCAACACTATTTGCCAAGCAAATTCTTTCCACAACAAATGGTTTGCAGATCTTTTTTTCTAAAGATACACATGATAAAAAATCAAAATTGTTAACTCTTAGAAACTATTTTCCTCCTTAGATAAATAATAGGAAGGTTACCTGGTCTAATCTTTAACCGGAATAACACCAATTTTTTCTGTACATTCTCACATCGACCTTGCTAAACAAAGCACCGAATTCTGGAGAAGTAATGCATTAATCTTCTACTTCCATGATCTGTTTCTCTCAATCAGTAGAATACAAGAAATACCAACAGTATAATAATTTCCTTAAGATTGTTGTTCATCTTGTATTCCTAAGATACTTAGAACAAAACTTTGAAGAACAGAATTTGGAAAAACAGAAAGAAGATCAAGCCCACTGAATGCACAATGTCCCCTTAAGGAAATTATTCCCCTCAAGTACCCGAGGTTAA
>NW_006239209.1:602776-614656 GCF_000226075.1 Solanum tuberosum | reverse complement strand
GAGTAAGGTAATTTTATACTTGGTCTTTAATTATCAATTGGATTCAGTAATAGAAGCTCTTCTTAGAAACAAAAAAAGAAAAATCAAAATTACAAAAAACAGCAAAGGACTAAGGTAATTTTATACTTGGTCTTTAATTATCAATTGGATTCAGTAATAGAATCTCTTCTTAGAAATAAAAATTACAAAAAAGAGCAAAGGAGTAAGGTAATTTTATACTTGGTCTTTAATTATCAATTGGATTCAGTAATAGAATCTCTTCTTAGAAATAAAAATTACAAAAAAGAGCAAAGGAGTAAGGTAATTTTATACTTGGTCTTTAATTATCAATTGGATTCAGTAATAGAAGCTCTTCTTAGAAACAAAAAAAGGAAAATCAAAATTACAAAAAAGAGCAAAGGAGTAAGGTAATTTTATACTTGGTCTTTAATTATCAATTGGATTCAGTAATAGAAGCTCTTCTTAGAAACAAAAAAAGGAAAATCAAAATTACAAAAAAGAGCAAAAGAGTAAGGTAATTTTATACTTGGTCTTTAATTATCAATTGGATTCAGTAATAGAAGCTCTTCTTAGAAACAAAAAAAGGAAAATCAAAATTACAAAAAAGAGCAAAGGAGTAAGGTAATTTTATACTTGTCTTTAATTATCAATTGGATTCAGTATATTTACAATTTTCAGGCATATTCATTGACTCATTCACATATTTTGACTATTTAATTGATGTGCAGTTTAAGCACTAATGTTGAAGCGAAATCTAAAAGCATAGAAACATCCATGAATATACTTTTCCAGGATTTGATGAGAGAAGCTTCTTATCAATTCCAACGAGGTTTCTAATTAACGATTTGGCTTGATGTTTTAGAGTTTTAAATTATAAAAGATGCACGGAGACAGAATTATGAGTGTAGCTTTTTTTTTTTGGAAGAAAATAATTCAATGCATAGTTTTATAGCATAATCTTTTGTTCAAAGATATTTGGTTTTCTTTTAGTTCTACTTACAATCTTTATCACAGTTTAAACTAGAAATTTTAGATTTATATCATTGGTTGTGTTTATTTTCGCTATAAGTTAGTTACTCTTCATGAATTGTCTTGGAATGGAGAGTGGTGCAATAAGTCCCATAAAATATTTATTGAATGCATAGATATAATTTCTGATGGAGGTGTATAATCATGGTATAAATGGCAGTTTTGTTTCATTAATCTCGTGTTCTAGTTCAAATAGTTAGTGATTTCATCAAAATGTTTGTTAGAGTGGAAAACAATCGACAATTAATTCACCACAGAAGTAAAAAGAAAGAAAAAAAAATTGGCACAAAGAGAAATTAACAGTTTAAGATAACAAATTACGTCATCTAGCTTGAACTTTGAAAAACAATATACTACAATATAGTACTCCATAACTTTTATTACATGTAAATAGTGACAACATAAAAAGGAGGAATGCTTATAAGATTACATATAATACAAGAAAATATGATTAGAGATTCATATAGATATTCATCGATTACTTTAATGGCTGTTGTGGCATCCTATGTAGATGGTTGCACGACCGCCAACACTTCAACAATAACAACATATCCAGTGTAGTTCCAAAAGCAAGGGTCTGAGAAGTGTAGAATGTACACAGACCTTATCTGAGATTTTGTTATTGATATACCCCTCAGTAGAAATGTATGTCGACATAATATTTCATCCTCTAGAGACTTATATCAACTAAATTAGACTGCTGAGTACTCATACAACTTCTCACTATTAGAGTAAACTATAACTGCTACATTCACATCGCCTAAAATAGCTCAATATTGAACTTGAGCTACAATACTCGTACAACTTTCCACTATGGCAGTTGTATTCTTTGTTATTACGTGATAAATTGAAATTATTATTTACGAATTTTCAGGATTTGAGATTAAAGAGAGCCGTGATTTTTGAAACAAACATGAATTGCAACCATGAATTCACATGAATATCTCCATTATGATTTCTTCGGAAGGTTGTTTTCTCAATTTTTTTTAAAGCTCTAGGTTCCACCATTGTGGTGGATTTTGCAGTTTGGGATAATGATGTCGGTTGCGGCTTCTTTAGGATTTATATTTGAATCAATTGCATAGGAGGGTCACTTTTCAAGAGTTTTTAACTAGTTAAAGTTGTCCCTTATTTATTGGAATAAGTTTATTTTTGTCTTTTAAATATTAATTTAAGGGTTTTTAGTTATTAGTTGGGATTAAAATCAGTAGTTGCTGATCAATAAAAGTTCATGGCTATCAACAGAGCATAAAACTTCACGAAAGGAAAGTTACAGATATATAACCTTCGGCCAATAAGTTTACCAACATGGCCGAATATTTCGATCTCTTTAAAGAGATTCAAGCTCGATGCTTCATAATTTGCATCAATTCAATAGTGTAAGTCTTGAATTGTCCCCTCCATGATAAAACAGTCCAACAACGTCAAATAACTCAAAAAATTCCGAATTAGTTGAAGAGCCCAAAGCTCTACCAAAAGAACAACTTCCTTCAATATAAAATTACTCTCTTTTATAGTGAATTAGTTGAAAATTTAGAATATTTTTCTATCTCAACACTCTCTTTCACTACCAACCCATGGACTCAAAGAAGACAAGAACGTCTTCTCAAGGGTCGTGATATATAGATGATTTGCTTGTATGATAAAAGAATAAGATCATCAAACAAATTGTAGGTCTTGGGTGTTGGCTTCAAGAGAGATATCACAACAGTACCATTCAAGATTTACACAAAATAGAGATCTCATCACAAAACTTACAAGATATGTATGTTGAGGTCGAATACATAGTTAGTCCCTCAAATTTATCACAATTTATTTTTACATTTAGACACCTTGATTGTGACCACGGCCTATTGGCCAGATATTCTCTATAAAAAAATGTAGAAAAACCTTCGCATAAAAAATAACAAATTTTTAGGCAAATTATAAAAGGAAATTACGATGCATAAATTGAGATCTACTATTCCCTCCATCTCAATTTATGCATCTTACTTTCCTTTTATAACCAGTCTACAAAGGAATGCTACACAAAAGTTGTATTTAATATTTTGTTGTTGTTGATATCTCCATTAAAATATTAAGAGTGTAAAGTAAATTTCTTCTACTAGTTAATAGATGTGGTTACCATTATTTTTTCCCCTCTTTTACACCTAATTTCAGGAGGGATTCCAATTGAATTTCTTTTGTGAAAAATCATGTTGTACAAATAAGGTAAGACTTATTTTTCTATTCATGTAAATAAACTAATGAATCTCTTCATATGAGTGAAATTTTTAGTGCACATGAGTGATAAAGGGTGCTAACCCAACCACCCAAACTTGTACGTTAAATACCTAAGAAAGTTTTAAGTTTTATATACTAAAACTATTTAAAAAATTGTTGAATAAGTAGGTCGTCACTTATAAGGACTAGTTCTGGGAACGTGCATTGCATGTTTATCCCAAGATACTTCATATAAATTTTGATTGCAAATAACATATTTTATGTCCTTCAAATCAATTGATATTTACTAAAATAAATCCATAATTTTTACAATAGAAAAGCATATCTTTTCCTAATAAAAAGGATACATCCTTCATCATAAAATTGACTAAAAGTACATACATTAAAATGACTCACTACTATATAAATATAATATTCAAATATAAATTTCCAATAATAGCAACGACAAAACAATAGAGAGTTGTACATAACAGCAAACAAGAAACATAAACATTAAACAAAACTAATAAAAAGAGATAAGATAAGAGACCATAGAAATTTTCTCATTTTTTAAAATTATTTTAAGTGTATATAATATTGTGTCAAATTTCACTATTTATAGGATAGGATTGAGGAACACAAAGAGTTGTCATGAATTTGACCAGTATTTTAAAATGTGGGGGCGTGAGGCGGGGCATTTTACTTAGCATAAGGCGAGACGTAAGCCTCGAGACATGGGGTGTAAGCCCTATGGATCTTTTAAGGTTTTAATTTTACAATATAGTATAATAATATAATAACACAAAATTATAAAAATACATTAATAGTTTGAAATAATTATAAACATGATTAAGGAAACTGATAGAAAATAAAATCTCTAACATTATTATACAAGTATAAATAATTTAATATCTTAATTTTCTAATAATAAAAGAATAATTATTTCTAAAAATGTATTTTATCATACTATACAATTTACCCCCCCCCCCCAAAAAAATAAAATAATAATACTTACTAGTATTATATTAAAACCATCACTCTATCATGAATAAAAATAAAATTACTTTCAAATAGCTAAATAAAATATGATAATTTGAGACATATGAACAAAAACATGAAGACCAATGATAAGTGAAAAAGTAAAATTTCGCTATGTATTTTTAAAGGAAATGTTACGTAGTATATAATCATTCTCACAGTGTTATCAAATAGTAAAGATGTGATACTACAACTTGTTATTTGAATTACTCTCAATATTCTTATCTCTATAGATTTAAAAACTATTAAGTATCATTCATTTATTCAAGATTTATGAGGGTCAACAATGTTAACTAAAAAAATTATCACATAATTTGTGTAAGATCTGTTAGGCGAGCACTGAGTGTTGGGTGTGCTTAGGGCGTATAGTCGGGCGCTTAGAGCATAAGTCTTACAAAACTATGCCCCACACTTGAGTCTTGAGGCAATATGTTGGAGCCCACCCCAGGGCGAGTCCCAACAGAGTCTTTTAAAATACTGAATATGACGTTAATCCATTTAATATTATGGATGAGGGGTGGGAGTAGAAAACCATAATGAATATAATTAGTGGGAGTTACATATATTTACATCATAGAGAGTTAGTGGTTATAAAATTTATGTAAATGTAATTCTCATTGACACAGACATTTATATATATATATATATATAAAAAAAGAATATGATATAGATTTGTATGATTTTTTATTTATGAAGGGCAAATTTAACCATTCATATTCCCAATTGGAAGAAGAACAAAACAAAAAATTCATAATTCTACTCCAGTATGAAATTAATACAAAGAATACATATTCAAGAGACTTTATGATGGTTGATTCATGTACTAATATGATGATTTACTATTTAATATTTAATTTATTAAATAACTTATAAGATTTAACTAAACTAACATATCATCATAGATTAACCTGCATTAATAGTGTAAACAGTATTTATACTACTAGTATATATATGTTAAATCAGTTTCAAAATCACTAATAGAGCAAAATGCGAAAGGGTTCCTGTTTGTAGAAAATCATTTAAAATGTGATAAAGCAATATAGCAAAATCTCAACATTTAGTCTAGTTTTATATCACTCTTATACTAAAATATGACATACACAATGAGAAAAACACAACATTGTTTGTTTTCGGTTAACAACAAACAAGAAATGACAACTGCCATTAGCACTGGTGGAGACGTCTGAGACATGCTTCTGCATTATATACAAATTTTATCCAATAAACATCCAAAATGGATGTCAAGATTCATCTTCGATCCATGCATTCCGAGTTCAGAAAGTTGAAGAATAGCAAACAAGTTAAGAAAGCATACCAATGATATTTCACATGACTATTAAATATTTGTAAACAATGCATAAAGGAAAATCAAGCAATAGATATAATACAGTGATTTCACAGGAAGATATGAGAGTATCGTCATTATGATTTCATCGGGAAGCTGCGATGGAAATTGGGCATCGATTTTTGAAGCTTTAGTTTCTGTCATTGTTGCTCTGCAGATTTTGCAAACGGAGGGATGACGGCCACTGATGGTTATTTAGGGTTTTATATTTTGAGAGGTTTTACCCAAAATTATCCCTGGAGGAGGTATTTTTCTTTTAGTCCCTAGTAAAACACCTTTAATCCAATTACCTAGAAACTAACGGTGACTATTAAAAAATGTAAGAATCGATCATTTTTGGGTTGATCGATTCAGTCAATTTGATCTAAGCTTAAAATGCTTAGGATAATATTGGTGGAGACGTCTGAGACATGCTTCTGCATTATATACAAATTTTATCCAATAAACATCCAAAATGGATGTCAAGATTCATCTTCGATCCATGCATTCCGAGTTCAGAAAGTTGAAGAATAGCAAACAAGTTAAGAAAGCATACCAATGATATTTCACATGACTATTAAATATTTGTAAACAATGCATAAAGGAAAATCAAGCAATAGATATAATACAGTGATTTCACAGAAGATTTGAGAGTATCGTCATTATGATTTCATCGGGAAGCTGGGATGGAAATTAGGCATCGATTTTTGAAGCTTTAGTTTCTGTCATTGTTGCTCTGCAGATTTTGCAAACGGAGGGATGACGGCCACTGATGGTTATTTAGGGTTTTATATTTTGAGAGGTTTTACCCAAAATTATCCCTGGAGGAGGTATTTTTTCTTTCAGTCCCTAGTAAAACACCTTTAATCCAATTACCTAGAAACTAACGGTGACTATTAAAAAATGTAAGAATCGATCATTTTTGGGTTGATCGATTCAGTCAATTTGATCTAAGCTTAAAATGCTTAGGATAATATGTAAAGGACAAAATAGGTATTTGGAGCAATTTGTCCACATATGGCAAGGAACTTCCCAAAACGGGCAAAGTTTGTCAATTGTTTGCTAGGTGAGACAGAGGAGGCACAACAATAGGAAGAACAACTGGTTATCTTAATCAACTATGTGTTTTGAACAAACAACAAGTTGATGCACTTCAAATTGATTCGTGGAGGGCGACGTCTCAAACTGGTGGGGGTGGTCTCAAACGAGCTTTGATTTACTTGGAAAATAATTGAGTCACATAAGTATGAACGACGTGACTTTAGTTTCAAGAACTTCTCACGTACTATCATGGACTTTCCAAAATCTAAACACATTTGGATTTAATTCATCTCGCTGATTAAAAGCGATGTTATCATAAATACTAAGTCAATGCTTGAATGACTCGATGATATCATAAACAACGCTTGGCAACCCTCTTATAGTGCTACTGTCATAATTTCTAACATTTCTATATATTATATGGCATATATGTAAAGAATGAAGTAGAAATTCAATTGAGTGAAAATGCTTACTTTTAAATCTTATATCTTAACACATTAGAGATAATGCTAACAAAATTGATAAATTATATTCTAGGCAAATCTCTAATTTCAAAGAATCCAAACTAATAACTTGGTGTTCTCCTTGGGTACGAAAGCATAAATTGAATACGATGTAATGTCAAGACTCAAACTGGTGATGTTGCTTTTGGAGGAATCTTTATAGATGATCAAGACGAGTGGTTCTTGGGATACTCAAGTAAGATGAAACCTACTTCAAATCTCACAAAAAATTTATGGAGTCTCAAACAAGGGTTGAAATTAGTAAAATAAATAGAATATAAAGATCTAGAAATGGAGAAAAATTCTCTACTTGTTGTCAAACTTATCTAAGAGGAGGACATACAATCTCATCCTCTTGAGGTTTTTCTAAGATTATAAATATCTACTGAAGATCAATAAAGCACCATTTCTCATATTTGGAGGGAGGTAAACTAATGTACAAATCTTTTTTTTACAAAATGAAGACACAAGCACGAGGAAGATATGATAGTTTGGGAAACACTGCTAAAAAAATGGAATTCTTTCTCCTTGCTAATTTCAATCATGTAGAATTTGAAAGATTTTAAGTAGTTTATTAGTTTTTCCACTGTACCCAAAAAAGAAGGAAACATCGACCAATTCTTTTTTTTGGCTTATATCACATAGTTTTCAGGGTGATGTTATGTACTTATAAAAGGTTTATGTTTATGTAAATAAATTAATGATTCCCGTTACATGAGAGAAATTTTTTAGTGTAGCAGCAAAATTGGATAAAAAATTAATTCAAGTTGAAAGTTCAAAATTTCAAGTGTGATATTCTTGGATTTGATTGTTAGAATTCATATCATGACCACCATAAATATGGTTATGATGCTAAGTGCAAATCAACATATGGACACACATTTGAAGTGTCCTCGTATGGTTCAATATCCATATTGCAATTGAAATGAAATTTTTAAGATAAATTAATATAATTTAAAAGGAATCACAAAAAGTTGGTAATATTAGTTAGGTTCACTATCGATAACAAATTATATACACATGAGAAAATTTATCAAGTCAGGGAGTCTTCTTAAAGTCAAGGAGCAAGGGTGACAAAGTTAGGTTCCGGGCAGTACAACACATCTGCTTCAAGTACATAGGCGAGTAGGGGTTCTAACCTGGCCACCCAACTATGTACATTATACATAAAAAAAAAAGTAACTATAAAAAAGGTTTATACAAGTAAGTTACTCATAAGGTAATTATAGATATTTATGAAGAGTATCTATTCTTTTTAAGATCTCCTTTCTTGCTTGGAGGCTATACAAAGGAAAACTACCTTTTAATGAAATCATTAAAATGTTTAATGTTATTGTTGTAGTGACCTAACAGATTCCATTCAACACACATTTACACAAGGGAAGGCTGCAACTCATATGTGGAATTACATTGGTACCTCCTTCGACATTATTCATCGGCCTGGTCCTATTAGAAGAATTTTCAATAATTGGCGGAGTGTTAGGACCAAAGGCAGTGTTCATGATCTGGTCATTCAAATGCTCCCATATTTATTAGTTGGGATATCTTGAAATAGTGGACAGGTTCAGTCCTAGTTGATGTGTGGAGAAGGGAATCAACAGCTTCATGATTGAAATGAATTCCTTGGTAATCACTAACATGTTGAAAAACATGAACACTACTAATATAAAGCTGAAAAATATCATATATGATACTAACAGAAGTGTTAGCAATGTCAAGGTCAACTTCACTCATTGTTATTGAGAAGCTAATATGGTGGTTGATTACTTTGTCAATATGTCCTCTACTAATGAAAATGAAACCTATTTCTCCTCTTGGCACTCTCTTCCTGAAGAGGTCAAATGCTTAATTTGATTAGATAAGTGGCAAGTACCTTCCATGAGGAAAAAATATGAAAATGTAATATTTGTTTTGTAGACTAAGAATTGATTTGATTTTTTTTATAGAGAAGGAGATTGTATAGGCTACTCCTTCCCCACTCTTTTTCTGAAACTTTTTATGATGTAATCTGTTGGTTAGAGGTATGGTCCATGTCCCCCTAACAACTATAACTTTTTGGATTAATCGACATGGTTGGGGTCAAGACTAACTCCCCCCCCCCCCTCCACCAAAGGAATCACAACCTGAGATGATGGCTTAAAAATAATAATATGTTACAAATATTATCTAACATGTCATCATAGACATTAATAGCATAAACAACCTAAAAGGAGGATTCAGATTTATAAAAGATCTTTTAAAATGTAATAAAACAAATCAATATTTATTCACGCCTAATATCACTCTTATACTAAAATAGAACAAATACAATGAGAATAATACAACATTGTATTTCTCCTATAAACACCAAAAATGAATGGCAACTACAATTAGCACCTATATATGGAGACATCTCAGATATGCTCCTGCATTTTATACAAATTCATTCAATATATATCCATAACAGATATATCAAGCTTCATCGTCGATCTATGTAGTACGAGTTTAGATTACTCATATACACATAAGCTTCGACTTTCTAAAAGCTTACGAATACCAAACAAGTTAATGATTTTTCACATGACCAGTTAAATTTATAACACTAAAATGTATCACATGCTCTGGCCTCCATTAGCATGTAACAAACATCAAATCTAATTGAATGAAAATTATTTTCTTGGGCATATGCATATTTAGTGAAGTAAAAAAGTTTGTTGACATTGCAAGCTTCAACAAACTTTAATAATTAGTAAAGCAGATCTGCGTCTCAGTAAAAATAATAAATATCATACTAATTGAGCATTCTTCAATTAAAATTAATAATAAATATCATATTCTTTGCACATTGTCCATTCAAATTAATAGAGTCCTATCTAATAGGATTCAATCCAAGTCTTTTTCTCCATATCAGACATGGTAATTCTCTTCATCATAATGACTATTGCAGGTTTGTTTCTCAATCTCATGTCTCATTCAAACTTTTTGTGCTTTTATCATAATATTTGTCAGAGTGAAACAAGAATTGACCATTAATTCACCAAAGAAGTGAAAGAAAGAAAATGATTGTCAAAAAGAGAATTAGCATATACAAACACATTGAAAATAACGATAAATTGTATATTCATCATGTAACTCATCAAACTCATTGGAAGTAACGATGATTTTATATTCATCGTGTTGAGTACATTGAAAATAACGACAATTTTATTACTATTCATCATGTAACTCATCAAACACATTGAAAATAGTGACAATTTTATATTTATCATGTAACTCATCTAGCACATTGAACATAACAATAATTTTGTATAATATTCATCATGTAATCCATCAAGCACATTGAAAATAACAATAATTTTATATTCATCATGCAACTCATCAAGCATATTGAAAATAATGACAATTTTATATTTATCATGTAACTCATCAAGCACATCAAAAATAACGATTATTGTATATTCATCAAGCAACTTATCAAATACATTGAAAATAAAGATAATTTTGCATTCATCATGTAATTCATTGTACACATTGAAAATAATGGAATTTCATATTCATCATGTAACTCATCAAGCACATTGAAAGTAACGATAATTTTATATTCATCAATTTTATATTCATCATGTAACTCATCAAGCACATTGAAAGTAACGATAATTTTATATTCATCGTGTAATCATCAAGCACATTGAAATTAACGATAATTATATATTCATTATTAACTGACTAAGCACATTAAAAATAACGACAATTTTATATTCATCATGAAACTCAGCAAACCCATAAAAAATAACGATATTTTTTATAGCAAATCAGACTCCAAGTAATTTTTGTCAATATTTTACATTTTCTAATCCAAATACATAATGAACTCCAATCTACGGCAAAAGAATGTTTGACTACGATAATGAAATATTTTTACAAAAAACATATCAAATAATATAATAGAAATAATTTTCTCCGTAGAACATTTGGTCGTCATAGAGAAATGTTGATATAGAAGAGGTAGAACGAGCCTGATCTTTCAGCCTTATTACTTGCCGTATCTTCAGCCAGTTGCACCAAGTCCTTGGATCCATAAATAGAAGCATTCGCACCTCAAAATAAAAGCTTGGTCTCCTAAATCCCTGATTGGTGTATTTGCAACTAGCTAAAATGATCTGGAAAACTAGAAAAGTTTTTGTGCGATATATGCACATCTTCTCTTCATCATCATCTTCCACTCGCTTGCGGAATCCAATCATCCTCATGGTAGCCATGTATCCCTAGGGAAGTTACTATTCAAACTTTCCCTAGTGACCACAAAGGGCCAGAATTTGAAAACGGGACTGAAATTAAGACAGACTTCAATCAGATCTATGCGTCTAACTAGTAGAACCAATAGATCATGTTGAAGCTCCGATCAATCAACCCTTTTTTTCAATATCAAGCCCTAGCTAACAAAGGGATTAAATCGAATCTTCGTTTTGAAACATACCTGAATTGCAAATGAGCAACTTCAATAGTATCAAGGTGACAAAACCAGTGTCACGACCCGATTTCTCAAGTCATGATGACACCCACTATAACCCACCAGTAGGTAAGCCAACCCGTAACCCAGAACAACAAGTAATGGGTCTGAGGGTAGAAACTAAACAAGAGTAGGCAAATAACAATATAAACAGGCGGAAGCAAACCAAAAACATATATAAAAATAAAGATCCCTCCCAGAACCTGGAAGTCACTAGTACAGAGCTACTAACAAAATGAGTACAAGTCCCAAAA
>NW_006239209.1:591959-600374 GCF_000226075.1 Solanum tuberosum | reverse complement strand
CTCGAGAGTCATGCGACCATGCTACTAGCCTAAAATGACCCTTCCGGAGCTGATGGAATCGTCAGAATTGGATTCTGATGTCATCTCCTTGAACATTTGATCGAAAATGATTATTCAAGGTTCATAAGCTCCAAAACACAAAAACTCGCAACAAGACCAAACGAACGACCATGTGACCGAACTGTCAGTCCCAACAAGTCATAAATGACTTGGGGTCGCTATAGGAACGCTCTAAATGACACACAAAAGGTAAGACACAGAAATGACCATGAGGGTCATTACAACCAGTCACTAATTGAACTCCTTGGTAGGCCCCTAATAAGCTAGAGAAAAAGGGACCTACTTGTTTTTCAAATAAATCAAGGGATTCATTAGCAAACTGGTTTATTTGGGAAGGGAGATTTTCCTTTTCTTCCATGGAAGATGTGCAAATGGCACAGATGAATAAGGCAAATGAATGGTTCCTTAGGGTTTTATAATTGAAACAATTACTAGGATGGTCCCTTTTCAAGATTTTTAGTCAAAATTAACCCGTATATAAAGGATATGTTCATTTTAATCTTTTAAATATAATCATACGCATATTTACTCCCCCATCTTTGATAAACGAATATAAAGGACCTAAAACCAATAATGACTACAAAAAAACAAGACAAAACCAACCAACTTAGTCGATTTGATCCAAAACTGGGAATTAAAGATGCTCAAGATATTTTTTGAAGGTCAAGTAGATTAATGAGACATTTTTGGCTTAAAACTCTAACTTTTGACATAGCAATCAAAGTTTAGTCACAAAATATATATAATTACAAAATAGTCAATCTTATTGTAAAACTTAAAAGGAATGTCTCGCTTACACTTAAATCTACTGAGGTAAATTATTGTACAAGTAGAGAAATTCCACAACCTGATATAAAAAGTTATTAAATAAAACTAAACAAATGAAAAATGACTTTTAACGGACGGATTAAGTTATTAAAATAGAGAGAGTATATTACAAGTGTTTTGTTGTGTAGGATATGATTTCGATAAAAAGAGCAGTTTTGGTGCTAAAATAAATATTTTGATGTCTGAGAAGATATCTAAGATATTTAATCTAGATTGTGTTCAGAGGTTGAGGACCAAGTATGTATTGAAAAATTGATGTTGAGAAAAATAATTTGGAGCCTGCAGCGACATGAAAAAATGAGGTAGTATGGTTTCTTGTAAAATCAGTCTACCGCTATGTGAAGCCTGTAGCAACAGGTTTATTTCGAATCCATTCCCTATCTCACCTTATTAAGAGTAGTTTGGTCCAAAAATACTTTTAAATAGTATAAACATCACACATATTATTTTGAGGGGACTTTGGATGCTTAGAAGATTGAGAGGGCGGCTAAAAGATGAGGACACTAGAGATTCATTACTTTCCATCATCAAGAATCGATTCAATGCAAGAGTTTGTATCGATAGTTGGTCGCAGTGATTTCCTGTTTTCATTTTTTCTTTACATGTGTTTTCATTCAATTATAAATTAGTTTTTCCCTAGGGTATTTACATATATGATGTTTTTAGATTTACTTCTGGAGCAACTTCAAAAAATAAAAGTTAAGAAAATCTCTCAACTGAGAGCAACATTAATTATATTATTTTTTCTTTAAAAAAAGTTGATCAAATTGTTCAATTTGGAGTGACTGATAACACTCAAAGTACTCAAAAAACAATTAATTGAATAAGTGATCACTAGAAATATAAATACTCAATAATAGAGTCGGGGTCGAATCTCAGAGGGTGTGATCTAAATTGAATAATTCAAAATTAAAGATGCAAACCAATTCATTCTAGCAATTAAGACAAATGGGTGGATCATTCCACCAAATTTAAGAAAAGAATTTTGGAATTAATTATCACAATTCAACTAAAAACAACAGGGTTTAAGCAAGTAAAAGACGGTCTAGGGGTGTGGGAGTTGGTATCAACATCAAATAGGGGTACAAGTGCTTGCTCAATAATCCTAGATAAACATGGATAAGTTGGGTAATCGTCAATGACACAAATCTTCTTTCGATCTCAATGCACCATATCATAGAATCTCCTTTCAGGTTCATCCACGTAAAATACAAACCAACTCAATACCTTACTAAAATCTCTCTTTCGGGTAGAATTTGCAATTAGAATCGAAACTACAACTTCTCTTTTGAGAAAACTACAACAATCAAATCCAATTTGCAAGTATTAAGTTATTACCTACTTCAATTAATTCTTTCTGAGCATCAATCGAAGATCTAAGCTAGGATTAAGTTTGCAACCTTAACCCATAAATTCACCACATGTTAAATAGCTTAAATCCATGAATAAATAATAGAAAAATAGAGCAAGACATTAGACGTACTAAATTAAATTAACACCCAACTCCATAATCACAACCCTAGAATTGGGGTTTTAACGAAACATCATAAAAGGGAAAGAAATTATAGCAATTATATTTTCATCCATCAAAGTGTTAATAATTAGCAATGATCTTCAACACTCACTTTGAATTGAACCTTCAATTGTCAACTACAAAAAATTTCAAAACCCCAAAACTCTAGAGAGTAAAGTCTCTAAGCTAATATTCAAAAGCAATATTTTAAAAGACTCTGTTGGGAATCGCCTTGGGGCTCACCCTGGTGCGGGGATCTAGCAAAACGCCTTGAGACTCAAGTGTGGGGATTAGTTTTGTAAGACTTACACCCTAAGCTATTACGCCCCGAGTCTACACCCTGGATGTGGTCAACACTCGAGAACCATTGTTGGTCCCCAAGCGAAGCCTCATCCTGACTGAATACAAGCGAATGACCAACTCAAGCATAAAAGAGCTCAAAAACTAGATTAAATTCAAATACTCAACTTTAAAATAATCTGAACAATACTCAATAAATAAACTCAAAGTTTTTAAAACAACTCAAAGAAGATACATACTGAAAACTACTCAACTTTATCTATCTATGAAGCATATACTATTACAGAGATGGAAGTCGGCACAACATGCACGACATCCTAACAAATCTGAAAAGTAAATGGAATCCTCCAGAAGCAAGGAGGCTCACCAAAGCTAACTCGAACTGCAAGTGGTATCAACGAAGCGCCTGTTGATGACCCTAACTACCTGTATTTGCATCATTGTCACGCCCTGAGCCTACACCCTCGATGTGGCCGGCACTCGAGAACCATTGCTTGGCCCAAGTTAACCCTTGGCTTGGCTTACTTACTCAGTGGAAGACTTTAAGCATTAAGAAAAGAACACAAATGCAAGATAACTCAACTGTCTCAAACTTAACTCATAATGTTTTAAAAACAAACATTTAACTTAGCCAAAATGGCAACTCAAATTTGAAAATAAGCCAATAACAAAATGACGATGAATGAACTAACATCTGACTGACTATCTATGAAGCCTCTAAAACAACTAAGATGGATGTCGGGACAGGCCCACGACATCCTAATGAACTAAAATGATAAAGTAATGAAAAAAATGGATCCTCCGAAATGCAAGGAGGCTCACAAACAACTCTGAAGCTCAACTGGATCAACGATGCGCTGTATGCAGATCCTGGTTACCTGCGTCTGCATCATAAGAAGATGCAAGCCAACTGGCATCAGTACATTGAATGTACGAGTATGCGAGTTGGAATGCTAAACACAACTTAGGATTGAAAAGAATCTGAAAGGAACTGAAGAACTTACCTAGTTCAACTCAACTCAACATAACTGAACTCATTTCAATATAAAGGATTTTAAAAACCAGTGCAATATAAGGAAAAGTTATTTTAAACATTATATCAACTCTGTGTATTTAGAAATACAATAATAACTTTGTATGTATGTAAAGATACAATATGAACTATGTTTGTATATAAAAATAGAAAATACTGCTATGGGAGTTTCTCTAACCGACAACCATCACTTAGGAGCTATAATGATGATACAAAATTTTACCTCACGCTGCCAAGGACCGTCCTATACCTTGCCAGGGGTATATAACCTAACTCACTAAGTGGATTCACTAGTCTATGCTAAAAAGCACTAAATGAATCATCTAAAAAGTATGACCCTTTTTCTACCCATGGTGGCTACATGGTTTATGGAGGCTATGAGTTGTCTGAACTCTCCCCATATCGGTGCTCAATACTACTCCCAAAAATATAATATTAGGCTCTTATGTTTAAAAACATACTTCTTTTTTGTGATTTGAGATTAGTGCTCAAAAACTTAGCTCAAAGGCTATCTTAGAAATCAAAGTTTCCTCTTTTGATTCATTTAGAAAGCGATTACTCTTTTCTGAAAACTAGCCCGAAGGCTTCTTGGAAATCTAGGTTTCCTTTCTTGTTTAAATGCGAAAACATTTTAAAACCTTTGGGAATACATAGCCCCCATATACTTTTGAAGAAATGAACTTCAACTTTACTCTTTACTGAACTCAAAACTTAAGTCTTAAAACAAAGTAAAAACGTTTGCAAAAGACTTTTGGAAAACTTTATGAACTTCTCTTAACTTGACTCTTCACTTCTCTTGACTTGACTCTTAACTTTCCTTGAATTGAATTTATGGATTCAAGGATCGTGATTTGTGATAGGAAAAATCTCATGATGTTTTGGGATGAATTTAGATAGTTAAACATGAAAAAAGACCAAAAATCAATATCTGAGGATGGGTCCGCGACGTGGAGAAGCATTTAAATTTTAGTTTCAAAAATAACCTTTGAGGCAAAACGGTCTGTGACCGCTCGGCGATGCGAAATGACTTTTCCCAAATCTGGGGACTAGCTCCGCGATGCGGAAGCACTATCAAATTTCGACCGACGAGATTTCTTCTTCATTTTCTAGCTCTAAACTCTCTAAACTCCATTGGTTCTTTTCCCAAACACTTAAAATCGTCTATACCCTCAATATACATCAGATTCTACTTGAAAACACAACTAAAAACATGAATCAATCCCAAGCAAGTTCAACAACACAACCCACAAGGATTCAAACGAACTTTATCAAGAGTTCTAGGGATTTACTTTCAAATCAATATACTTTGCTGAAATTGAATCAAGCTTGGCGCGTGGGTGAACTAACCCAACGCTAGGTGATATCACATACCTTGTAGGGATCACCCCAGATGAAATCCACAAATTAAACTAATTTCGACGAATCTTGAATGAATCTTCTCCTTTCTCCTCTTTTCTTCTTTCTCCAAGCTCGAGCGTGAAATTCACTTTTCTAAAACTGACTAAAATCAGACTTTACCCCAATTAAACTCCTAAATATGATTTAGAATAATTAGGTAAGGAAAAGACTAAATTACCCTTCCAAAATCCGAATTTGGACTTTCCTAATTCCAATAGCCCAATTTCCAAAGGGGATAACTCACTCATACGAACTCGGAATTGCACAAACTCAGCGGTGTTGGAAATATCATTCCAAGATCTTTCCTACCATATATGGAAGTACCTCTAACTCATCCTGAGCTAGAAGTTATAGCCGTTTGAAGTTGGCCAAAACTCAAACTTTCCTAACTTGAACAAATTTCCAGATTTTTATTATTTCCAAAAATGACTATTTCCAATTCTTAGCTTCTTCCTAGCTATTTCTAATTTTGAGATGTTACAATATCTCCCCCATTGGAACATTCGTCCTTGAATGAGATTACTCTTAGTAGGCTAAGGGTGTAACATTAATATTCTGCTCAAACACCCAACAAGCAATGTAATTACAGCATGCTAATCTTATAAATAAGAGCCAAGAAAAGGATTAGTACCTTAATTTGGAATTTCTCTGGATTCTAAGAGATGTGGGTATCTCTTCTTCACATCTTCCTCAGCTTCCCAAGTAGCTTTCTCAACAAACTGATTCCTCCAAAGAACTTTTACTGATGCTACCTCTTTTGTTCTCAACTTGCGAACTTGGCGATCTAGAATCTGAACAGGATCTCCTCATAAGACAAGTTATCCTTGATCCCAATATCTTCAGTTTGTTTGATCAATGAAGGATCGCCCATACACTTTTCCAACATGGAGATGTGGAACACCGAATGGACTGCTGCTAATTCTTGTGGTTGCTCTAAGTCATAAGCTACATTGCCAATCCTTTTGGATATTCTGTAAGGCCAATATATCGGAGACTAAGCTTCCCCTTCTTATCAAATCTCATAACGCCCTTCATAGGTGAAACTTTCAAGTAAACTCAACCATCTACTTCAAACTCTAACTCCCTCCTCCTACCATCAATGTAGGATTTCTGACGACTCTGCGTTGTTTTCAATCTCTCTTGAATAACTTTCACTTTCTCCATAGCTTGACGAACTAAGTTTGTTCCTATTAACCCAACTTCATCAACTTCAAATCATCCAATAGGAGATCTGCATCTTCTCCCATAAAGAGCTTCGTAAGGAGCCATCTGGATGTTAGAATGGTAACTATTGTTGTAAGAAACTCAATGAGACGTAGGTGATCGTCCCAATTACCCTTGAAATCAATCACACAATCTACCCTGATACCTCAAAACACCATCTCCCCCTTGTTCAAAAGCCATCACTTTTTGCTTATGAACACTTGCCTTTAATTCAAGCAATAAAAGGATCTTGGTCTTGCTTTTCTTTCACTTCTGACACTAATGAAGATTCAGCCCCCATTCATCACCACTACTCCTCCTTCTGTGGAATCCATTAGTCGAACTACTAGTCGTGCAATTCTATGCATCTCTTTTGTTAACTCTTTCGTATCTTCCTCAAAATGGGCGGTACACCCATAGATAACCTGCTCAAGGCATCAGCAACAACATTAGCCTTACCTGGGTGATAAAGAATACCCATGTCATAATCCTTGAGTGATTCTAACCACCTCCTATGTCTCAGATTAAGCTCTTTCTGACTAAATGCATACTTAAGACTCTTGTGATCGGTGAACACATCCACATGAACACCATAAAGATAATGACGCCATATTTTCAAGGAAAATACTATGGCAGCCAACTCTAAGTCATGGATTGGGTAATTCTTCTCATTAACTTTTAACTGTCTGGATGCATAAGCTATAACCTTACCATTCTGCATTAATACTCAACTCAAACCAACTCTGGACACATCACAATGGACAACAAAGCCCTGCGTCCTTTTTGGTACTGTCAAAACTGGGGAAGTAGTCAGCCTCTTTTTCAATTCCTGAAAGCTTTTCTCACAAGCTTCAAACCATTGAAACTTCACTATATTCTGAGTTATCTTGGTCAAAGGGGATGAAATAGACGAGAACCCCTCTACAAACCTTATATAATAGATAGCTAAACCCAAGAAACTCCTAATATCAGTTGGAGAGATGGGTCTAGGCCAATTCTGCACTGCCTCAATCTTCTGGGTATCAACTTTAATTCCCTCCCCAGACACGATGTGGCCTAAGAATGCCACAGATTCAAGCCAAAACTCACACTTAGAGAACTTGGAATACAATTCTCTATCTTTTAAAGTCTGGAGAACTATTCTGAGATGACTAGTATGATCTTCTTCATTCCTTGAATAGATTAGTATGTCATCAATGAAGACGATAACAAACATATCTAAATATGGTTTGAAGACTCTATTTATAAGGTCCATGAACGCTGCAGGTGCATTGGTTAAGCCGAACGACATGAGCAAACACACATAATGACCATAACGGGTCCTGAATGTTGTCTTTGAAATATCACATTCCCTTACCCTCAATTGATGGTAGCCTGATCTGAGGTCTAACTTCGAGAAACACAAAACACCCTGAAGCTGATCGAAAAGATCATCGATTCTCGGAAGAGGATGATCATTCTTGATGGTAACCTTGTTCAACTGACGGTAATCTATACCCATCCTAAGGGAACCATCTCTGTTTCTTACAACTAAGACCGGAGCGCCCCAAGGTGAGACACTTGGTCGAATGAAACCTTTCTCTAAAAGATCTTCCAACTGCTCTTTAAGATCTTTCAACTCTACTGGTACTATTCTATATGGCGGAATAGAGATAGAATGAGTATTTGGAAGAATATCTATACCGAAGTCTATCTCTCTCAAGAGGGACTCCGGGTAGATCATCAGGAAAGACTTCTAGAAACTCTTTAACTACTGAAACTGACTGAATATGAGGTATCTCAACACTAGAGTCATTAACTCGGACTAAGTGATAGACACACCCCTTAGAAACCAACTTTCTCGCCTTAAGGTACGAAATGAAATGACCCTTAGGCACTACTGAACTGCTTTTCAACTCTATAACTGATTCACTGGAAATTGGAACTTGACTACTCGAGTTCTACAATCTATTGACGCATAATATGCATGAAGCCAGTCCATACCTAGAATAACATCAAAATCTACCATGTCTAACTCAATTAAATCAGCCATGGTACTCTTGTGATTGACGGAAATAGGACAATCACGATAGACTCTCTC
>NW_006239209.1:579581-591433 GCF_000226075.1 Solanum tuberosum | reverse complement strand
AAAATGGAACAATCACAATAGACTTCTTTCTGCTAGAATAGAATCACCAATAGGTGTAGAAACACTAAAGGGCTCAAGATGTTGATCTTGAAGAACATCAAAACTGAAGACTTGGATCATACCAGTGACAACATCTGGCGAATCCTCTTGCTTTCGGTGACTAGTGATAGCATAAAAATGGTTTCCTTCTCCGTCTGCCCCTGAAGTCACTCATCTAGATGCAGCTCTATATGGTGGAGCAACTGAAGAAGGCTGGGCTCTATTGCCCCTATTACCATTACTCTGTCTACTCTTAGGACACTCTCTCATAAAATGACCGTTCTGGCCACACTTGAAGCAACCAGTGGAGCCATCACGACACATCCCTGAGTGGTTCCTACCACACTTAGCATATGCAGGAGTCTTAGTACCCCCTTGTGCCTTCTTACCTTGAGAATGCGTAGGTCTAGCTCTGAAGTTCTGAGAATTCTGACTATTTTACTCGCATTTGTTCCTTGGTGCAGTGCACTAGCAGATGATGGAGCAGGTCCTATCTATTTATGTTGGAAAGAAGACCGGTTCGCCTTAACACTTTTGCTGCCCGGATTCATTCCCTGATGTCTTAGCTCTCTTGTTCTTAAACTCTTGTTTATCCCTCAGTTGGTCCTCCTCAACTTGTTGCACATGGATCATCAGCCTTACTATGCCCATGTAACCTATTAGCATGGCTGCCTTACTTTCCTTACTTGACAGACGAGTCAACCCAACAACGAATAAAATCATCCTGCTCATCATGTCGTCAACCATCTCTTTGCTTCTCTTAGATCACGGGGAAAGAAACGCCCCATGAAAGTACTCTCAAAACAGTCCAACTCACAAACGGTTATGCGTAAGCATGAGTTAGAAAGAAACTTTTTAGAGATAAACTCTAACGCATGAAATGAATATGAAAGAAGTGAAGGAATTCCTAAATGTTGCAGCCTCCTAATTATAGATGTGGCGCACTTCACACCGATAACTAGGACTCTTTATACACGGTTTCATAAACTCCCTAGGACTCTTGAACTCTATGCTCTGATACCAAGTTTGTCACGCCTCGAGCCTACACCCTGGACGTGGCCGGCACTCAAGAACCATTGATGTCGCGAAGCGAACCCTTGGCCTGGCTTACTTACTCAACGGAAGACTTTAAGCATTAACAAAAGAACTCAAATGCAAGATAACTTAACTGTCTCAAACTTAACTCATAATGTTTTAAAATAAACATTTAACTTAGCCAAAATGGTAACTCAAATCTGAACATAAGCCAATAACAAATGATGACGAATGAACTAACATCTGACTGAATATCTATGAAGCCTCTAAAACAACTGAGATGGATGTCGGGACAGGCCCACGACATCCTAATGAACTAAAATGATAAAGTAATGAAAAAGGGAGATCCTCTGGATCAATGAAAGGAGGCTCACCAACAACTCTGAAGCTCAACTGGATCAACGATGCGCTGGATGCTGATCCTGGTTACCTGCGTCTGCATCATAAGACGATGCAGGCCAACTGGCATCAGTACATTGAATGTACGAGTATGCGAGTTGGAATGCTAAACACAACTTAAGCTTGAAAAGAATCTGAAAAGAACTGAAGAATTTACTTGGTTCAACTCAACTCAACATAACTGAACTCATTTCAATATAAAGCAGTTTAAAAACAAGTGCAATATAAGGAAAATTTGTTTAAAACATGATGTAAACTCTGTGTATTTAGTCACCAGGTATGTAAACAAATTTACAAGGTATAGGACGGTCCTTGGCAGCGTGAGGTAAAATGTTGTATCATCACTATATCTCTTAAGTGATGGTTGTTGGTTAGAGAAACTCCCACATTAGTATTTTGTATTTTTATAAACAAACAAAGTTCATATTGTATCTTTACATACATACAGAATTTACATCATGTGAATTTCTCCGTGAATTTTGTCACCAGGTATGTGGGATTTCACTAGTGGGTTCCTTTCACCCATTAGGTCCCTAGAATTCAGTCAGATCCTTGATTCTCCATGTCTTGTTTAGACCTAGAGTTTTTAAAACCTTAGATATTGGTTGTGATTTAGCTATTATTGTAACACCCCATAAATTTTTTGAACTAAGACTCGAACCATCCTTCGTTGTGATTAGTATTTTATCGATGAATTTAAAATTTCTTGAGTGTTAAGGTCAGGTCTCTAGATGTAGCACCTTGAGTTCCAAAAAGAACTAAATTGGAAATAGAAAATTTGAAAGTTTGCAAGTTATGCTTAAGTTATGAGCTTTCGGTAAACTTCAAATGACCATAACTGTTTGTACATGATGAGTTAGGTGGACTAAAAGATATCTAATGAAATTTTCTTGAATTATCTTTCCAATTCCACCAAGTTTGCTAAGTTTCAAGGTCGGATGAGTGAGATATGCCATTTTGAAGTCAGGCCGTCCAGTAAAGGAAAGTTACCCGAAAATAGTAAGAGGTATTTTGGTCTTTTCCTTACCCAATAATGATTTAATTCATTTTTAGTATGGTTTTAAGGTCTAATCTGATTAGGTTCAGTTTTATAATCCTAATATACGCCTAGGGTTTTAGGTGAGATTTCAAGAAGAGAAAAGAAGAGAAAATAGGAGAAAAGAGGAAAGTATCAAGGCGTTCGTCGAAGTTCTTGAGTTTTGTTGCGGATTATCGTAATGGGTTTTCTCCCTAAGAGGTATGTAAGTTTACATAGTGTTGGGTTCGTTCACCCACACTCCAAACATGATTTTCATAATCGAATTCGTCCATAAAGACTGAATGATTTATGTTCTTGTTAAGTGTTCTTGAAGTTCATTCTAAATCTTATTTTGTTGGTGTTTTGATGATTTATTGAGATGAAATTTAGTGATTTGATTGTTGTTTTGAGTAGATTAGAGTGTACTTATGTTAAGTAATCGAATACAAGAGATTGAGGAAGAAATTGTTCGATTTTAGGCGAGTTAGGGTGAGAAAACGAGCAAAGAAAGTGGTCGGGATTTTCTGGGTTGGGGACTGGCACCCCACGCCAGCTAGAGTGCCCCAACCACTCCTCTGTAGGTAGAGGGCTAGCACCCCGCGTCACTCAGTGCGCTCGGGTCATCTACCCCCACCCCTTCTCCGTTGTTTCGCCTGTTTGAGTCCTTTAAAAGGGTACCTTCAAGTCTTATCAATTTTGAACACTCTAAACTACTTCTAAACACCTAGAAATCATTACTAACATGATCATAACCTTGAATTCATAATTCAAATTCAAGGGAGAATTAAGAGTTAAGTCTTGAGAGTTCTTTCAAATATTTCGAGAAAGTCCATTTGAGTCTTTTTGAGGAGTCTTCTACAATTTGTAATAACTTGTTTCAAGACTCAAGCAAGTGAGTATGAGGATGAGGAAAATGTATTCATGAGTCTAATTTGTCCTTCATATTATGAACCATAACTCTTGAATTCATAATTCACATTTCAAGAGAGAGTTAAGAGTAAAGTTCAACAAAGCTTTTGAGTTCAACTGTGAATCCTTTGAGATCAACTATCGATTTGAACTAAGTTTTGAGAAAGTAAGTATGAGAATGGGAAGAGTTGTATGCATGATTTCCATGTTGTTATGTAGACCCTCGAGTCAAGTCGTTCATGCCCATAAATTCTTCATGAACTCCATAAATTGAGTATCTTTGAGAGGAGCAGTATCTTCAAGTTCTATGTATTGAGTATTGAGTTCATAATCCTTTCGAGATATATTTCTAATCATGGGACTATTACATGTTACCCATGAAGTCCTTGATTTGAGTAGTTCATACCCATAACTCCGCATGAACCCTATAAGTCGAGCAGTCTTGAGATGAGAAGTATCTTTGAGTCCTTGAGTTGAGTGGTTCATGCTCATAATTCCGCATGAACCCCTGACTTAAACATTCTTGAAATGAGTAGTATCATTGAAGTTCTTGAGTGTTGTGTCCAAAAGCACACACAAGTGCAGGTGGTCACAAATAACAACTTTGCTATGTCTAAAATAAATTTACTTATATGACAAACAATTTTAGAAATCTTTTTGTATCTACTAAGTTGAACAATCTCAAAAAATTAATTACTACAATCAAACAGTTTCAAACAAGAGAATTTCACAATATGGGAAAGTAATCCAGGGTTGTAGCATAACCCGATTTCCGGCATAATATTAATTTATCCTAGCATTCAACAGGCTAACCTCATTATGGATTTGCAAGGTTCATTTTACAATCATGATCTCCCGACCTCTAATTGCCTACCACCATCGACAACCTAACTACATCGTTGAGCGGGGATAGGCATGAACCAATGGCAGAGCATTAAGCTATCATCTTGCATATTAATCAAGCGCGGTATATAGGTATAAGACTATCCTATATACGAAACACTCTAACTTTACTCTAGAATGAACACGCTTCTCACATTCTTTGGTCTGTCCCTCTATTCATCTTCCGAATTCAAGAGTATAAAATGAGTTTATTTTAATGTAGATCAGTCATTAAAATAGTTGAACAAGCATGTAAGCATAAATCGCAAGAAAACCCATCTCATGCTAGAAACAAATACTAATATGCCATTAATCGTAGCTACAACCCTAGAATAGGGGAATTTTAGCTACTTATAGAACAAAAGATCATCAAACAATGTTTATGGATCATAAAAGGGTTTACCAAAATGAAGGAGTAGAAGAAAAGCCCTAGAAAGTGTCAGCCAAATCGCCCAAATCGATGCTCTCTCGTCTTTTAAAAACTGGATAATAATAACAATAACACACTTAAACTATTTATAGTCCAAAATAAAACACGTCGCCAATTTCTGGTATCCAGGTCCGCGACGTGGACCTGTTCCCTCTCCTATAGTTGCACACAGGTGAAACCTATCCGCGACGCGCTCCCATCGCGCACTCCACTGTTAAGTGGAGTTCCTTTTCTGCAACACGTATCAGTTCCACGACGCGGAGATGCTCCCTCGTAGTGCATTCTCCAGCTTCTCGGCCCTTTTTCTCCGCAACTTCGTCTTCTATTTTCCGACCTCTGACCAGGTGCCCTATTTTGTCTCATTCTTCTTTGCTTTTCACCCTGAAACATCTAATCATATTGGTTAGAAGAAGCGACATCAAAAGACTCTCAAAACTTAATTCCGACAACGAAAAATGCTTTCAACCTAGCTATATATATGGGATAAATTGGTTATTAGGTGCATAAATACGTCTAAGATCACCACCCCACACTTACAACTTTATTCGTCCTCGAACACTTCCACACTTTCGAACATACGACGACTCCACTACACTTCCCCTAATGGCATTTCAGCTTTGGCCACAACAACTATCGTAGCTTCACACAACATGACAAATATTATGCATTCATTAGGACGACTCGAGCAAGAACATCTAGCCTCAAGAATAGACCCTTATAACGCAGCAAACTCATGCACAACTTTTGGATCCACAGATATATCAGTTGTCAGACCTCATTAAACATGTGCCCTCACCACAAGTGAACACCCTGATTTACTCACACATAACATTTTCATACAAAAATGGGTGCGGGAACCAATTTCGCTCACACTCTCGAAAGCATTCACATGCCACAACCAACGAACCATAGGCTTGCCCTTAGTGTACTGCCTCACTACTTTTGAGAGTATAGAAGTTCAAGATCAATTAGGTCTTTTAATGGTTGTAATGCAGGCTAGGGGATCGGTAGGAACCATTTTTCAGATATAAATAGTGACTGCCTTCCCAAGTGCTTTAATGCACAACAAACTTCATTTTTAGACCTTCTTTCAACAACCTCCTCCTTAAGCTCCTTTTCTTGGAACCATTGGCCCCTTGTTGCAAAGCATTTACATTCACCTCTTCCCACCATTTTCATTCTAAATTCATTCATCAAAGTTTATTTATTTATTGATTTTGTTTTTTTAACAAGCCAAACTTATTCATGGGGCTTGCCACTAAACCTCTTCTTCCTTCATTCTTGTTCACACAAAGCGCTTACGATCTTTTGGATCAAATTTATAGGCCAGAGAAGGAATGGATATTAGCTTCAATATAGGCTACCAAAGAATAAGTTCAAGGTTCGAAGGGGTAAACTAGGGATATACATCGAGGTGAGTACAAGAAGGCACAATCAAGGCTATCAAAGAATTGCCTATATCACTTCCCAAATTCCTTATCCTCTTTTTTCGCTATGCAGACACACCGGGCAAGTTCTGGACCTCAATTAATAGTAAGGAATGCACGAATCTTACACACTTGGCACACATTCAACTCAGAACTGGTCACTATATACTACTTCCCAGTCACTGACACAAATCACATGCCAATTAGAGTCATATAAAAGAGCCTGTCTAAGCACAAAGTCATCTAATGTTTTCAACTTTCAATATAATTCAGAGCAATTGTACAGCCTTAGCCAAAAGCCAACCCTACAGACCCAACAGACGAAAACTGCCCTTAAGACGGTCGTCATCTATCTATCATAGGGCGGCTTGACTCAACTATGATACTGACTCAATCCTAAGAAACAAAATCCTTTTTTTATACGGTTCAACGGGACTGTCCTTGGCCAAAGAACCGAAAAAAACTTCCAAGGAACCCAAAAAAGAAAATAGCAACAACAAAACAAAACTATTTACATTAATATAGTACTCCCACCCCACACTTAAAAAGTCAGCATTGTCCCTAGTGTGACACAACCCAAAATGACAACAAAGTAAGGCGGGTGTACTTCCCTGATCATTCATCCATGTCGGCATCTCCACCGGTGCCCTCAAGAGCCAAAAGGTCACCCTCATCTGCATCAGAATCGGATTCACTATCCGACATGGTTCGCCGCTTGTCCTCATCAGTTGGAACATCATCCCATACGGGCTCCAAAAATGTAGGTCCGAGTCCTAGCAATGCCTCAGCATGTTCATTTAGGGGGTACTTCGTTGCAATTTCATCCAGCTGCTCTTGACTCGAAGCTTGACATCCATTTCTGTGACGCAACATTTCCAATCAAAACATGCGTGTCGTGATCATATCATCCCTCCTATTTCGCTCAGCGGTAGTGAGGGTGGGTCCATGCATGTTCTCCGGACCCTTTGTCTTTGTGACATCTAGGGGTGTGGTGAACAAAGGTGCCATGTAGTCCACGCTCTCCTCTAGAACTCCAGCTCGCTTGCACAAATTAGTGATTAATCCCCCAAAAGTATACCTTCGACCTCGATGTACTCTAGCCTTGCGCATGGATGATTTTAGCACCGCTCCTACATTGATGGGTAGGTCCTTTATTAGAGCATAGACCAAACATACTCGATCTCTCGTCACATCGGTAAAATGCAGCCCTGGTATCAGACAATTCATGACAATTTTTAACCACACCCGAGCTTCCCGATTAATGTGAGCATAAGGATATGACTGGTGATAACCACGGTGCCCATGCCGAATCCATTTCGCAGTAGACTGCTCTCCACACAAGGCATGTCGGATCTGCTGATATGGAGGGTTGATATTGATCCCCGTGAGGACATCAGAAGGGGCATCTGCAGTCCCCAATATTTGATTTATAGCTGAAGGTGTCAGAGAGACCTCCACGCCTCGCACTGTTACAAAGTGAGAACGGGCATCGGGCTTCCAATTTGAGTAGAATTCCCGCACCACACTAACATTGCACTCTGATGGATCTTGAAAGATGAAACTCATGTGCAGCTCTTGCAGGCGACACATAATGTGTGGGAACTCCCTCTCTAAGTGGACATCATCAAGTATCACATCCAAGAAGTACTTGGCTTCCGTGTGTGATTTGTACCACTTCTTGCCCTCCGATGTGACAGCCTTGGCCCCATAGTGCTGAGTTTGTCCTCTTGGGACTGTGGGTGCCGGGGAAATGGTGGTGCATGTTCTTACTCTCTTACGACTGCTAGACGCCACTGCTTTGCCCGACCTTTGTGTGCTAGACATGGTAACC
Source organism: Solanum tuberosum (assembly GCF_000226075.1). NCBI lineage: Eukaryota > Viridiplantae > Streptophyta > Magnoliopsida > Solanales > Solanaceae > Solanum > Solanum tuberosum. Next base: position 583,463 of record NW_006239209.1, on the reverse strand, counting down.
TGCAATCAAACAAAACTCATATCAGTTAGTTAGACTCAAATAGAGGGCCACCCCACACCTACTCTCGAGCACAACTTCACAAACAACACGGTACTCAGACTTCCCAATGTCATTTTCAGCATATGATTCACAAAATTCACCCTAGCCTAAGCATACAAACCCAAACATCTTAGATTCTACTCCAGAATTTGAACCAACACATATTCTTCTATTTCAATCACTTCCCCCATTACCAAGTTGCTACTCAAGAATTCACAACCCCCCAATTATTAATTTCCCCATAAAAAATTTCCTCATTATAATCATCCCAATGAACTCCAACAGATTTTTACATCAACCATAGCCATTAAGAAGCAGAAAACCACAAATAGGCAACAATTTGAATATATCACAATAACTCATCCATCACTAGCATAAATACTATCCCTAACTTTCGTGAATCATCCCAAAGAAAGAAATAAAAGAGTAGGACACATACCTTGCATGCTTAGACCCACCAAAAAGTGATTAACTTGGGAAGAAATTTCCACTTCGCGACACGGATTTGTGCTTGGAAGGAGTTAGGGTTGAAGGGGAAAGGAGGAGAAAGCAATTTAAAAATGGAAAATGGGGTTAAAGAGACGGATTTGGGAATAAAAGGGAATGGGGGTCGGGTTTTTACCCAATTAGCCGGGTAAAATCCAACTTTTTAACTTGATAAGAAGCTTCCCATCATTACAATTTGTGCAAATTGAGGTCTCACAAATGTAGTGTATCGAAAAATTTTCTAGGGTTAACATTGCCAATCGAAAATAAGTTTCATTGTTCAATGCTACAAACTACTTCATAATTATTCTTAGCTTTAGTAGTTTATTACTTTCATAGAGATTTATGCAGTGTGAGTAAGATATTCTTACGAGAGCTACATTAATTCAAGGTTTATTTTATTTATTTATTTATTGAAAGGCAGGCCTTGCCCAATTTATTAAAACAAAAATGATTATTTACATGACTTGAGCTAAAAAATGACCTAAGTCAATTTCCAAAAGAGTAATAAACCAATTGATTTCTTTCTCAGAATGTGTCACATCCACAATACTAGAACTTATAACTTGTTTAATCCTCTTCATCCCCACAATAATTATTCATGGCACCTCCTAAATTCTTTCTAATTATTTTTTTTGAGAATTACTGAGTCAATCTACATGACCACTGAAATTAAATTATAGTTAATACAATGTTCCACAGAGAGGGGGAGCTAAATGGGAGTTCGTGGGTTTGGACTAACCCAATAGCTTTTTCTTAGACTTTGTATTTGTATTAGAAAATATATATATATTTAACTTGTGAACTACAAACAAAATTGATTGACGGTTCAATTATCAAATCTTATGCTAGAGTGATCACATCTAGGCTCTCACTAGATTTGCTGATGAAAGTGGTCTCTTACTTGTAATATGTGTTTCCGGACTTGAGAACCTACCTTCCATTCTACCATTTGAAGTCTATGTGTCTTACACTTCATATTCTTTAGTTACTATAATTATTTTTTATCATTGAAATCTATAGTAGGGGTAAGGATAACGTATTCATCACGTTAAATTTTTTGTAGGATGGTGTTATTGTAGTGCATTAAGATTTTTTCTTATGAATTGTCTTTTTAATGATTGCACACATTATGAACATGCTTATATTCTTATTTGCTTGACAAAAGAGATTAAGACTAGAAAAAATAATCGTTAATAAAGACTTGGCGCTGTCAACCTCCATCTAATAGGTTGAGCCACAGATGCAATAGATAATTAACTTGACACATGCTTACGAAACAATCTAATCTACATTCAAGTGCAAAAAGAACTTAGAGTGTAATTCTTTTAATTGAGCCGAGAGGCTTTACAAGACTAATAGATTCACCGTTTTGTACAATAAAGCAACACGAATGAGTTGATAGGAATTATTTGTTTGAATTTTGATATCCAAGAATCATAACTCTATTTTGTCTTTCATTCATCATATAAAAATCATAGTATAGTACATTATAATAAATCCCCATTAAAATTCCTATTTTAAATAGTAATCATTAGATTGGATTTCATTTACAAATTCTAAGTTCTCTCACCATGCTCTTTGTTGGATTCGATCCCAATCTTGTTGGGTTAATATATTTTGATAGAGTTCAATTTGTTCCTAATTGAGGATGTAATTTGGCGACATCAAAATTTTGGCACTATTATAGGGGAGTGAGGTTTAGAGATTATATTTTTGTAGAATTTCATCGAGTGATTATTATTTCATAAGTTACTCTGGCTGTTGTATTTAACAGATCTTTAGATGCGGTCAACAAACATGTGGCTAATCAACAAAGGGAATTCAACCGCGGTAGAGTTTTAATTACAAAGAAAGAAAAATAGAGAAAAAAATAACATATGGATTTAATGAAGTTCGGCTTGGCCTAATCCTCCAAGCAAAAGCAAATATAGTTTTTCACTATGAAAGAAAAGAAGAAGTGTAGAATGCTTTGAAATCTCCGACTACATCCCCTATATAAAGATCTCAAGTATACTCAAACATATAAGGAAAAGGTTCTCCCAATCCTAGAAGGACAATGCATTCATTTCCCAAATCTATTAGGGCAAAGGATCTCCTAAACCAATATGAATTATGAATTTCCTAAAATATACTGAGGAAAAATTCAAGATATAATTAACAAATCTTCCCCTTGGCTTTAACTTTCTTCAATAGGAATAATGTCTTTGTGCCTTTCCCTCAGCCCTCGAAAGGGCTTACTGTGTACTATACAGACTAATCAAGTCTAGGCAATGCCTAAGCTAATTATGATGAAAATCTTACAAAAAATACTTCATCATGAACACTTATAGATGATGTATTCTGAGTGAATTATGCGAGGTTATTCTTCTCTCAAACCCTAGGCTTCCAGAGTGCAACATATAGAAGGAAGAGAAGATACACAAAGCAGAGCAGCTATGGCACGCAATAATTTAAACTTTCTCAAGTCAATAAATGACAATGATTAAAGGTGAAGAACGAAGCCAAACAAGCTTAGAACTAGTGTTTAATTAGGTTGTTGTCGTTGAGTCTGTAGTAGGAGTGTTATTGAGTTATAGCATTTCAAACATGTAGCTACGAATTGTAATTAACAAACTATAGCTATGAAGCATAATTAAGCTATTTTTGAGTGACTATATTCAAAAAATCCCCATATATATATACTAGTTTCACGGCACGTGCGTTGCACGTGTGTTTCGTATAAATAGTATACGGTGTTGTCAAATAGAATTAATATTACTAAATTAATATTTTTAGTAAATAATTATATTTGAAAGAACATATGACAAATGCTTTGAAATGATTAATACGTATTGCCATAGTGTTAGCTGTATTTTGAGATCAAAATAACCAAATATCATTGAAACATTTCTAAATATATTCATTCAAAGTTCTAATCTATCTATATATAAAAGTAGAAGAAAAACTGACACATGTCAACACCACAAATTTTCAGTATTTTACATAATTTTAAATATATAATAGGATAGAAAAAAAGTGACACATATCATCACCATAGAATTTGTGAATTTGAGTTTTTTAAATAATTTAATTTTGTATTAGTTAGTTATTTTTAAATTAAATTTAAAATTTAAAAATGTTTAAACAATGATCTGTAAACTTTTCCAACGTATTCTTTTTTAAAAATTAGAAATAACTGTTTTCTATAATAATAATAATAATAAATAATAATACAAAAATCTACTGTTACAAAATTTGTTGTTTCAAAAATGAATTAATCTTCATTTTATTATGACAATTAATTAGATAATTTAGCTATTATTTTAAAAATATTCAAACTGAATGCCAAATAAATCCAATATGAAATCCGTAGTT
>NW_006239209.1:577392-579417 GCF_000226075.1 Solanum tuberosum | reverse complement strand
CACTTCAAAATTTCAAACAATTTTAAAATCTTCTGCTTGCAATTGTTGAAAGGAATTTAGTTTCCATTAGGCAAAGAACTCCTAAACATCATTTTGTCCAAGTAAGTTGCCAAATATTTTTATACTTTTCTTTGTTCATCAAATTTGAATTGTAATTAACCCTCATTTGTCTGTGATTCTACTTCAATTTGTGTTTAAAATTATGATAGCAAAGAGCAATATTAGATCAAAATTACGACTCCAAAATGAAGCTCTTAATTTGGATTCCCATGAAATGTTTGAATTTTCCATACACGAAGAACTATGATGATGACTTTAGGAAATGGTGTAATTTACCTAGCATATGTGGCTCGATATTTCTTTGACGGTAAATCTTTATTACCTATGCTTCCTATAAATATATTTGTAGCATGTAAAAATTTTCAGATCAACACTAATTAAGAATTTTTGTTCCATATATATTTTTAAAAGGTTGAAATAAATGTGTAAGTTAATTGTGATATATGTGTGAATGTCGTTAAAAGTAAAATGTTAATTTTCACACACACGAAGGCTGATGAATAAGTATGTTAAATATATCACGATCTGCAAATATACATTGGTGAGTTATATTCGATGAAAATGCTAATGTTATTAATAATGAGTAATCATGATGACACATTCGTAGGTTGAAATTTGATTTGTTTTAGGAGGCTAATAATTGTATTCCTCCCTTTACATATTTTATTTATAAAAGAGAATCAACACTTACATACAGAAGCAAAATTATTGTTTATTCAGTAATATCAGAAATCAGAATCAGAAATATAGGAAAAGAAGAAGCATAACTGCAATATTTTTTAATGAATAAGGTGGTTTGCAAATATCCTTATTAATCTCATTTTAATTTTTTTAGAAATAAAGGAATTTGAAAATATCTTATTAATCTCAAAATCAAATTCTTTATAAAAATTATATAAATAAATAATTTTGAAATTAGCAAAAAATATATCTAACAAAAAATAGTGTCGTGGATAAAATTCTAATAATTTATAACACAATTGATTTTATCCAAATAACAAAAACTTTAATAAATTTTTTTAATATTTTTAAAATTTCATTAATTGAAAAATAGGACATTAATTATTTAAAGAGTAATTTTAAGTTTGATTTGTAGTGTTTAAATCATAGACGAAGATTTAAAAATCACCACTAATCCTACTTTTCTCACTTTCTTATGATAGTATTCTATTTTCATGTAAATATTTTTAATAAAGGATAAAAAAAATTATTTTCTTTGTTGTTGTATTATATAATAATAATATAAAATGAATGATGCCTTACAAAGTGTTATTTTCATCTATTCATTTTTATCAATGTTATCCTTGTCATTTTTTTCATTCTACCACATAAAATTTTCTCGACATATTTCTAAATCTAATATAATAATTGACATTATTGCTTTTAAAATTTGAATTAGAATTGACTTGAAATGAACTGGCATGTATATTTTCACGCTTCTCTCATAATATAATGTTGGTAGTGCTTATAACTTCTCAAGTTTAATATATTAATATTAAAATAATACATTAATGATTTATATAAAATTAGTTTACCATTTTAAAATTAAATCTTAATAGTATCTATAAGTTTAAGTTATACTGAAGAATAAAATATATACCTATTAGAAAAAAAGACTAAACATATAAAATTTCATAAAATGAAAGAAGAGAGTAATAATAAATAAAAAATTAAAAATAATTTATAATTTAATAAAGATAAATGCTGATAGATTAGTTAGAGGAGAATTTTAAGGGTGATATTAGTGTCCCATAATAATTTCAAATTTAAAATTTAAAAATAAATATTAAATATGAAAATTTTAATTTCAAAATTTTAATTGTGAAGTGAGTATAGTTAATAGTTTCAAAATTCAAATAAAAATAAATCATGCATCACGTTAATTAAAAGAATTTAAGGATTGGTTTTAGTGGGTAGTTATTAGTTTAAAATTTAAAAATACAACATATTTATTTATAACAAAAA
>NW_006239209.1:575350-575930 GCF_000226075.1 Solanum tuberosum | reverse complement strand
TATTTTTAAATTTATTATTGAATACAAAGATAACTATTATTACACATAATATACTCAAGCAGATAAATTCAAATCAACAACCTCTCATTCATATCCGTATGTTTCCTAATACAATTCAAATTAAAATTTTAAAATAACCAATACAAACTTTGAGTAAATCTAATATATGGGTTGTAATAATTAAGATTATTTTTACCTTTAAATCAATTTTATATTATTTTATTTTTACACAAATTTAATACTAAAAAATATTTTGCTTTTAACTAAAACATAAGAAAATGTATTAACATGCCATTTAATTTCATGATATCAAATATTTTATATGAAATGTTAGAATTAATAAATTATTAACATAATTTTTTTATTCAAAGGACATAAAAAGAATAAAGTACAAACACGTAAAAATATTTAAAGCATTTCATTTTTTATCAAGATAAAATAATCATAAATTAATAGTATCCTTAGAAAAATTTCACCATGATAAATTATAAAACTAAAAGAAATAATATTTTAATACAATAAAATAAAGTGTGTACTAATAATATTAATTTAATATGCTCAAATAAATAAGTTAATGATT
>NW_006239209.1:574285-575254 GCF_000226075.1 Solanum tuberosum | reverse complement strand
TAATGATTAATATTATTGTATTATTATAAATTACATTATATTATTAAGTGCATAATACATTTTATTAGTTATTTTTAATTATAAAATTATTACATTTTAAATTATTCGCACAACGCGCGGGCATGTATACTAGTATGGTGATAAAGTGACATTTCTTTAGTAGTATTAATTTTACTTCACTCAACTTTGTAAGCAAATCTAAGAGACAAAATTTTAAAAATATCCATACAAAAAATGTCACCAATACTGTTTCCTCTTGAGGTTATGAACTGTAACGACCGGGTTCCGTCATTATAGACAAGCCAACGGGAAAATTTTTTGGGTCGGAAAACTTTTTCATAGTAACTTGAAATTTCTAACCTAGTCCAGATTTGGACGAAATTGGAGTCATTAAGGTGTAGGGAAATATGGTAACAATCAGTTGATTTATTTATGATTTTGATTACATGGGTAGTTAGATAAGTCATTAAGGAATCCGTACGACTTTATGAAATTGAATTCGGGTGAGTAAAACTCCCGAAAATCGATCTTAGCGTGTACGGTATTTTCTTAGCGTTGTTGGTTAAAGGTGTGTTGTGAAATGGGGGTTTTGGAATTATTAAAATAGCTCACTGGTTCCGTGCAAGCCGCTGGGCGAGATTTCTGCCGCCAGGGCGGGGCCATTGTGGCAAGTTCAACGCGACTTACGGTCGTAAATAAACCCCAAAATGTCTTTATTCTGCACTTTTTTATTTTTAGAGTTAAGGAATGAACCCCATGCGACTCTTGACAATTTTCCACCATTTTTGAGGCTATAGGTAAGATTTTCACTCCCCTAATCCATTTTTCGACTAGTAGAACGTAATAGAATGGTAATTATCAATGGGGGTGGTTTTGAATTGGAAACCATGGTGGAAAAATCCCTATTTTGGATACTTGGGATCATGGATATGATCTAGGGTTCATAGAATTGTTAGTAATTCGGGTAAT
>NW_006239209.1:544719-573863 GCF_000226075.1 Solanum tuberosum | reverse complement strand
GGCATAATTATGGGATCGGTTGCCACGTTCTGGCATCATAATTGGATTGGGTACCACGTTTCGATATGCTAAGTGTTTGGGTTATGAGAGGACCAATGCCTTGCCATAATTGTGTATTTTGAGAAATGTAAAGTTGTTCGTTGTTCATAAATGTTGCTAATGTTGTATATGTTCGATATATGCATGTGATTATATTAATGTATTGACTGATGTAGGTTGCACTTAGTGGGATTGCCGCATGATCCTACCAGTACACTGTGGTTGTGTACTGATACTGCACTTTCTCTTTCTTTGTTGAGTACGGGGCATCTTTAAGCGGCTATTGACAGACCTTTGCTTAGAAGATCAGTGATCGTTTGAATTCAAGGGTGAGACGTTTCTTCCGAGTTGCCATGAGTTCTCTTTCGTCTATGTCCATCATTTCAGACTTAGACTTTTCTAGTTAGTTATTAGTTCATTAGTTTGGGGTTGTATCCCTTCTTGTTTAGACTTGTTGAACATTTGATGTTTTGGTACATTGACTTTCAGGTTTTAGGTTATTTCTTCCGCATTGTTTAGTTCGTTGTTAGATCTTTTGGAAGTTTATGGGAACTTCAGTTTTTAGCTATTATTCCTATTTCGTATCCTTAAATGCTTAAGTTTTTGTTTTAGTTGATTGATCTGGATTGTAGTAGTGGTTCTTTCACCGGTGGCTAGTGTGGGTGCCAATCACGACAGTCTGGGTCGTGACATGAACATAAATGATGGACACCATTTAAGTACAATTTTTCTCTTAAATATTCATTCTTGAAATTTATTATGTGCATGACACTAATAAGAATTACCATAAGCATTTCAATATTTTATCTTTATACGTAATCTATCTTTTACAAAATATTAGTACTCAGTTAATTTTTGAGTATGACTATCATAGAGAGGTAATTTTACAAAAATAAAGGGTACTTTGTTGTTATAACGAATGGTGGTCAAATAGAGGTTTGAGTGTATGTAAAATATTTAGCTTGACCAATACTTTGTTATATATATATTAGTAGCATAATTTAATGTCAATAAATGAACAACATCACATTTGGTAAAAAAAAATAATTCAATTCTTTAAGTTTCTACCTTAACTTTATACAATTGTAGTCTTCTCCTTTTATTGCTGCATACATATTATATAGTTGTTGTCTAATGAAAGTATCTAATATCTTATAGAAGTTGTATTGTAATATAAAATATTAAAAAAATTCAATAATAAAAAATAATTGATTAATAAAATTTAAAGTATTATTTATAGAATCTTTAATTTGATATAAGATTATTTTATTGATCAATCACTATTTCTTATCTATTTTTATATAGCTAGCAAGAAGTGTATCTTGGGACATAACATTTTCTCAAATTAAAATGAACATAAAATATCAGGAAATTCACACTTAAATAATTTCATATTCATCAATATATATATAAAAAATAAAAAATAAAAATAAATGGAGTAATACTGTCACGCCCCGAGCCTACACCCTGGACGTGGCCGGCACTCGAGAACCATTGTTGGCCCCAAGCGAACCCTTGGCCTGGCTTACTTACTCAGCGGAAGACTTTACTCAAGATAAATACTTTTAAAACAAGTAAACTGAACTGCTCAAAATATAACTTAGAATGTATTATAATAACATTCACTGCCAAAGTGGCAACTCAAGTTCAACTTAACTGAAAAGGAAAAGTAAAGACTCGTGAACTAACATCACTAACTTTGTCTATGAAGCCTCTAAACAACTGAGATGGACGTCGGGACAAGAACCACGACATCCTAATGAATTAAAATACTGAAAACAATAAAAAGGATCCTCCGAAAGAGGCTCACCAACTGACTCTAAGTGCTCAACTGGATTAACGAGGCGCTGGATGCTGATCCTGATTACCTACTTCTCCATCATAATAAGATGCAGGCCAACTGGCATCAGTACATTGAATGTACGAGTGTGCAAGTTGGAATGCTAAACATAACTTAAGCTTGAAAAGAATCCGAAAGAAACACTTACCTTAGATTTACTCAACTCCTGAATAACTTAACTCAATATATAGACAACTTAGTTTGTTAAAGAAAATGCAATAACAAACTTCAACTTTACTCATATAATAAATTCTATAGTTTCTGTGGGAGTTTCTCTAACCGACAACCACAACTATGAGCCTAAGTGGTGATACAACGTCTTGCCCACGCTGCTAGAACTGTCCTATACTTTGCCGTCATATAGAACGCTTAACTAAGTGGATCCACTAGTCTATGCTAAAAGCATCTTAAGGAGTCATTTAAAAAGTATGATCCATTACTACCCATGATGTCTACATGGTTTATGGAGACGTGAGTTATCTGAACTCAAACTTGTCGCCATATCGGTGCTCAATACTACTCCCAAAATATACTTAGCTCATATGTTTGTAAAAACAAAACTCTTTCTTTGGTTTGAGATAATTACTCAAAAACTAAGCTTAAAAGCTCTCTTGGAAATCTCAGTTTCCTTTCTTGCTCAAATGTGAAAACATTTTAACTCTTGGGAATACTTAGTTCTCATATAATCTTTGGAGAATGAACTTTACTCTTTACTCTTTACTGAAAATTAGCTCAAAGGCTCTTTTGGAAATCTCAGTTTCCTTTCTTGTTTAAATGTGAAAACATTTACTCTTTGGGAATACATAGTCCCGATATACTCTTTTGAAGAAATGCACTTCAAACTTTACTCTTTACTCAACTCAAAACTCAAGTCTTAAAACAAAGTTAAAACATTTGTAAAAGACTTTTGGAAAACTTTATGAACTTCTCTTAACTTGACTCTTGACTTCTCTTGACTTGACTCTTAACTTCTCTTGACATGACTCTTAACTTCTCTTGACTTGACTTTTAACTTTCCTTGAATTGAATTATGGATTCAAGGATTTTGATTTGTGATAGGAAAGATCTCATGATGTTTAGGAATGATTTTAGATAGCTAAACATGAGAAATGATCAAGAAATCACTGCCTGGAAACTAGTCCGCGACGCGGAGGTGTATTTAAATTTTGGTCGCGAAAATATTTTTTGAGGCAGAGAGGTCCGGGAACGCTCCGCTATGTGAGGATGAATTTTTCAAAACTGAGGGGTAGGTCCACGACGCGGCCTGGGGCACCAGATTTGCCCGACTTTTTTCCTTCTTTCGTTTTCCAGTCCCAATTCACCCAAACTCGACTATTCTTCTCAATTTTTCTTTAGATTCAGATACCCAACATGTATACACAAGAATCTAACTCAAACAACTCAAGGAAACAACATTTTAACCTCAAGGAACTCCTCAATCTCAACCTAATTTTAAGAACAAAGGCCAATTTCAAGAACACCATTCAAGATTCATCAACTTTCAACTTTCTAGAACAAACTTCGCTGAAATAAACATGATTGGTGCGTGGGTGAATAAAACCAACACTTTGAAAGACTCACATACCTCGTAGGGATCACCCCTTGACGAAATCCACAAGCTAAACCTTCAAGAACGGCGAACTTTGCTATTTCTCCTCTTTTCTCCTCTTGCGTTCTTTCTCCAAAAACCCTAGCGTAAATTTCCAATTGTCTAAACTGAACCAATTCAGTTTAGACCCCAATTTAATTGGTAAAAACGAATTAACTTAATTTTGTGGTGAAAAGACCATAATGTCCTTCTAAAATCCGGATTGAACTTTCCTTATTTGAACAACCCAACTTCCAATGAGCATAATTCACTCATACGAACTCGGAATCGCGCAAACTCGGTGGCGTTGGAAAGATTATTCCAATATATTTCCTACGATATCTGGAAACACACCTAACTCATTCTGAGCTAGGAGTTATGGTCATTTGAAGTTGACCAAAAACTCAAACTTAACTTGACCAATTTTCCAGATTTTTATTATTTCCAAAAAATCACTCTTTCTACTTCTAGCTCTTTCTAGTTCTTTCAATTTGCGAGATGTTACAAATACATAACCAATGAATAAGGAAGACAAAAATATATGTTCATGCTATACTCACTATAGTGTTCCATTTGATTGAAATATCTTGCCACCAACACTTTACTTTTTCCGTTCATTTTTTCTTACATATCTATTAAAAAATAATTATTATCATGACTATTATCATATTATAAGTAAAAGTGAAATTATTTTTGAAATAGTGGATTATATATCAAAATTAATAATTCAATGGATAATGTTGATGCCCGTTGTTTTAGCAAAATTAGAAAGAAACACGTTCGTTTGAGGGTAAAAGAATAAAACATGATAAAACAAATAAGAAACATCTCACCCAAATCATGTGACTTTTTTTATATTTGTTTATTATTATAGTTTTTGCCCACAACTTTTAGTCATTGTTAACTCATGAAAATCAAAAGAAAAAATACAACTGTGAATTGATGAATGATTTGCTACAATTTCTTCACCAACTCTTTCATATGTGGTACCTCGAATTTCGTTAAATTTTGAACTTAATCAACTGTTGCAAATAACCCTTGAAATTTTTTTAAGAAGAAGAAGAGTAGAAAACATAAAAAAAATCGTAATATAAAAGTGAGAGGAAACCCCTCTATTTATAGCTAAGAAATAGTAGTATCAATAGGTGCTAATTGTGCCTTATCAGAAAAGTTACAACCTTTCGAAAAAGTCATTTCTCATAGGAAAAGTCACAACCCTTTGGAAAAGTCATAACTCATCGAAAAAGGCACAACCCTTTAGAAAATTCACAACCCTTAGAAAAATCACAACCCTTCGGAAAAGTCACAACTCATCGAAAATGTCACAACCCGTCAAAAAAGTCAAAACTCTTTGAAAAAATCACAATCCTTTAATGTTAAAGGGTATCTACTTTTAATATAACTAAATTAATAAATATAAGAAATTGGTATTTTTAATTGGGGGTATTATAGTAATTCAACATTCAAGTTTGAGAGTTCATGCTTTTAATGTAGTGTATATATATATATATATATATATATACTATATTAAAAGCATGAACTCTCAAACTTGAATGTTATATATATATGGGAAAAAATGGGGTAAAATCCCAAAATGGTAGGCCAAAAATCAACTCTGAAGACACTTGAGCGAACACATGTTCACTAAAGTGAACACCGCTTAAAATGGGGGTCTCACTTTCGAGAACCAAGCTTTGCTTTCACAATCATCGCTAAAGCAACTCTGATTTGCTTAAGCATACCCCGCTAAAATGTGGCCTATCGCTTTTGCAACCCACCCTTCAATAAAGCAAAGGTTGCGAAAGCAGGCAAGTGTTCGAGAAAGCAAGGCCCGTTTTAGTGAACAGCCTCTCGCTAATGCGAGCACACTAGACATCAGAAAATTCAGCCAACAACAAAATCAACTAATGGACCCTCGGGATTCATTCAGAATCCCGTTCACACATTCCAAATATGCAATTTGACTAAACTCGATGTTCTGGACTCAATGGAACTATCAAAATATGAATTTGAGATCTCCTTGAACTGATATCCATGAAAGTCACAAGAAATGAACACAACGTCTAAATGGCTAAAACAAGATCGGGACCTTTGAAAATTCAGCCAAGACCTCACTTAGGCCTAACATCATCCCCCGAATCCAGTGGAACTCAAGGAATTCCGATCTGAGCATCCGAACCCCGAATATTGACCAAAGTCAATCCAAATGCTAAAATCTCAATAATTTCCAACTTAGGACCTCAAATCCTCAAATAAACTCCGTATTTGAAACCGAAAATTCTCTTCGACTAATTTCCACATTTCGGGACTGATGGAATCACCAAAATTCCATTCTGACACTTGAAACTCCCAAAGACATCAAAAACCACTTTTTAACAACTTTAGCCTTTCAAAAACAAAAAAAACATACATAATTCACAACTTTTTACTGAAATCTCAAAACAAATTTCAAAATCCAATTAGAATTAGCTCGGGTTGATATCCGAGAGGTAAAATGATAATTTTATGATTTTAAAAAAAATGACCAATTGGGTCATTACATAAACCATCACAAATATGCATTTTTGAATATTCTAGATACTCCCAATCTATCAAGAACATATTTTAAATAAGTATACGAGTCTATTGATAGACATATTATTATACTTTCATTCCGAACTCAAAAAGTCAACCCTAAGCCCGCCAGGTCAGAGAAATAATTTTATTTCAAAATTAGTTGCGTCACAATATGAAATTAATCAAAATACAAGCTTGAACTGGACTCCAAATCATCAAAATGGGACTCCTCACTTTTAGGTTAAAAAATCCTAATTTATAACACCCAAATGTGAATTAAATCACAAAACAAACAATATAATATAGGGATAATACCAAATTTAGAGTTAGATTATTACCCCGAGATAAAACGAGCAATTCCTCCTTGGAAACTACCAAAATTGAGCTAACAAACTAAAAAAATCTTAAATTGAAGTCTATGTTCAAATTGGGGATTATTTCGTCCAGGTCTTAATTGTTTTTTTTCCTAATGTAGATCACAATTGTGAATGTGATCAAGTGATCCAATAGAACCCATCACAATCATGACGGAACAATCACAAATGAGATTCCTCATCCAGAACTGAACTAGCAAACTTTATCCTCCGCATATGCGGCACTGACCCTGTGAATGCATATAATTCCTACAATTATTCTTCACGAATGCGACCTCGCCCCTGCATGCATGGAGAAGAAAACTAATTACACCAACAATTGGTGCATTAGCTATGAAGAATTCTCTATTTCACCCATCAAACTCATCTAGAAAGCCAAATATGCAAATAAATCATAAAATATATTACAAATTTATTGAAACTTCAAATAACCAATATGAAGTTGTCTACCAAATGTTGACCATGATCAGCTATAAGCTTTATATTTTACTTTTTAGTCTCGTATCATTTCAGATAGTGTATTCATATTTTAAAAAGTTATATTTAACTTCTAATCACTCTTCTTGTAATTGATATTTCCCACATTCATATACTTATATGAAAGCTAAGTTATGACTTGTTATCGCTATTTCATTTATTTCCGTATGATTAATTGATTTTAGTATTTCGGAAAAAAATTGACTTATCTAACCGAGGGTTAGTGAAGTGTCTCACGATCCATCAGATTTTGAATAATAAAAAATACGTCTAAATATGTTCATATACTAAGCATGAAAAAATATAGAGATCTATCTATCGATTATGTTGATCATAAAATATTTGGTAAATATATGTAATTAAAGAATCTGTAATAATTAGATGTCAAATAACCAATTTAAGTAAGACGGTCAATTTAATAAATATATCCAAAGTTAAGTTGAATGACTGTCAAAATTAAGAGTATATACAAGAAATTTGAGTTTTATTAAGTAGAAACTATTTTCAAGAGAAAAAAGTTACCTACATTTAAAATGAGGGATTCTAAAATTAATTAATTTCTTGAAATAAATATATAAAAACAATTTTAAAGTCAAAGTGAATAAATATTTCTACATGGGACCCATATATTATATTTATTTTTGACAAAATATTAGTGTGGTATATATTTTTGACAACATATTGTGTTCTTACAAAAACACTAAGTCTCTTCCCTTCAAGTGATGCAAGAAAATCTTGAGGTATAACTTTATTGAATTTTTAGATGTAGACATTATAATTTTCTGTACAATCTTAATGAGGTACTGATTTTCACTGATTTTTTTTCTCTGTTGTTGAGTTTTCAAAAATGATTGTGTATGTTCAATGGTTGTATATTTTTCTGGATGGTCTCTGAAGCTTTTTTTTGTATATCTGAAAAATCAAAATAAAAGGAATCCTTATTATTAATAAATATTTTAGAAATGATTTTCTATGTTCAATTGTTGTATATATATATTCCATCTATTCCAGATCTAACATAGTCATGCATGTTAAATTCATTAGATCTAACAAGAGGTGAATACAATTTTCTTAATATGAACAAACATAAAAGCTATGCTATTTCATTTTTTTTGAACAATTTAATTTATGATCTAAATTTTCGGTCTACATTGAAGAGGTACCAATTCTAACAATTTAAACATAAAAGCTATGCAATTTTCTTTTGTTTTAAAAATAAATTATAGGTAGGTATTCAATATAATTAAATTGTGTACGGGAGAAATATTTCAGACATTTTAGTGTCTATAGCTTTTTTCTTCTAAATAAAATAAAATCCTATTAGGACTACAAAGAATTTTCGAAGTCCTTTAATCTATAACTTTGAAATATGCCTTTATCTTTGTTTTCTTAAAATATTGACTAAACTTTGACTTATTTTATGTACAGAATGGTGAACATGAATAATCGTTGTACAGAAGTGATCATTGATGAAAATGAGATAGACAAAATCTCTGATTTGCCCATTGATATCCTCGATGAAATATTCAAGGACATGTCATTTCGAGAATTGGTAAAAACGTGCATCTTGTCGAAGACGTGGGAACATTTCTGGGCTATGCATCCAATTCTAGTTCTAGATGGAGAGTTCTTTAAAGAGATAAGTGGTAATATAGGATTGACTGAAGATGGTTTTAGTGTCCTGGTTGACAATATTCTCTTTAAACATGTTGGATCAATAGTGAAGTTTTTTCTTGATTTGTCAACTATCTATTATACTGATGATAGGGACCTTGGCCATTGGTTGTTATGCGTAACAAGTAAATGTGTCAAAGAACTTACCCTAAAAAATCACAAACACAATCGCTATACATTGCCTTTTTGCATATTTGATTGCCCAACTCTCACCTATTTAGTTGTCAACAATTTCATAGTTAAACCACCTTCTTCCAAAACATTATTCCCATATCTCCTTAAATTGACCTTGAAGTCCATCAAATTACGCCCAGCAAAGGCAAATTATGTCTTGAATACCCCATTACTTTCATCCTTAACATTAATTGCTTGCAATGGTGTTCATTTGCTCACCATATCTGCTCCTAGGATCCAGTTCTTGACAATTAATGATAGTCATGACATTCACACAATTTTCTTTGTAAATTTCTCAAATGTTAGGGAGTTGTTATTCCGTGAAGAATCTTATTGTGAAGAAGGGAGGTTCATTACATGGTCACTTCTTCTTTATTTGTGCCCTAACCTAACAAGGCTTGTTTTGATTAATTCTTGCATTCAGGTGAGTATAATTTGATCAAGACATATTTTAATATTCTTTATTATAAAGTTCTCATTAAATGTTACTATGCTCATATATACTTAACCATTCTTGCATTTTTGCCTTTTATTTTTGTTTTATCAAGCATTTGGGTGCATAATATTTTCCAAAAATGTTTGATCAATCAAAACCCTACCATTTGAAGGATGTAACGTTGTCTGTGACATTTCTGGATTTAAACCAAGTCTGTGATGTTCTTTCCTTGATTCGACATTCTCCCAACTTGCGTTCACTGGAAATAGATGTAATGTATCTCACCTTTTATAATTTAAAATCGAGTTTAAGTTATATATACATTGATAGTAGGTTACCTTTTTCGTGTTGTAGTAGGTAATCTTTGTTTCCGGTAGATACTTTTTTGTGACTTGATAGAGTAAAAATATTTTTACATTGTCATTGTATATAAGTTAAACACTTTACAGTTTTAGAGTTTAACCTATACATGTACCGAGAATGTAATGAATTTTATGCTCTATAAATATCAGGTTATACAAATTAAAATATATCTACAAGTAATATTTTATAGTAATGGAATTTTTAATCCTTAATGTAAGGAAGTTTTACTTGTTACAACTTGTAAAAGTTACTAACATTCTATTTTTATTTGAACTTCTATAGGTTTTAAATACCTTGAGTGAAAGAAACATAGGTTAAGTTACACATTATTTGGAAGATCCAAATTGTGTTGACAAACAATTTGAGAAACTTGAATTTGTGGAACTAAGAAAGTTTGAGGGGACACAATTTGAACTCTATTTCTTAAAGCAAATATTGGCATATTCCCCTTCACTTTCAAGGATGATTGTTGAACCTTCTGATGATATTGATGTAGCAGAGGTACTGCGTTTGTATGAAGAACTTATGATGTCCTTAAAAGCATCACCAAGGGTAAAAGTCATCGTGGCACCTCATGGTCAAGCTGCGTAACTTCAAGATTTTATTCAATGGAATGTTTCAAACGATTTCAATGGCTTTTACTTTCCTTTCATGCTTGAACTTGTGATGTATTATAGGGATCTTCGTTAATGTAATGTGGATATTATGGATGAACTATTATTTCTTTGTATTTTTCCGTTTGAAGACTTGTTTTTTGCAATCATGTGGGTGATTATGGTAGGGTATGACATAAGCAAATTCTACGTCGATAATATACATTTGAGAAAGATGCTCACTATACGAGGAAGCGCACCTTAGTCATTAAAAAGAAAATTCTAAAGCTATGAAGACTTCAGTGCAAAGTAGATAGTATCACTAGTAGGTATTAGATTGTCACGACCTAGGGGTACACCCTAGATGTAACATGGCGTACTTGACCCCGAAGGGGTCTCATACAAACCCTTAGCATATCATAACATAAGATAATAGAAAAGTGCAGAAATTTAAAACTTTTTCCATACAATCGAAGTCTTTTATAAAAACAAAGCGGAAGTCTTACTACACTCGTCTCAAACTATCTATAACAACTTTGAATATTTTTTGGGACACAGCCTATACAATAGTCTCAAAACATGAAAAGAAAAGACATAAAGGAAATGGTGGCTCTATCCTCGATGTTATGAGGACTCACCAAGTCTTCAATCCTTGCACTCCTAGAAACCTATCTTCAAGAATGGAACTCAAAATCGCCGAACCCTACATTTGATGAGAATGTAGGCAAGAGTATGCGTTAGTACAAAAGTACTAAATATGATAGCTAGCATAACATCAACATGAGCATATAAAAGGCATTAGTCAACATAAGACATATACCATAATCATAAGAGACAATAACATGAGTCATAAACATAATCTCCAACATAGACATAGTATAAGCATTAGTCATCATAAAGCATAATCCATATACATAGTCAATACTTAGTTCTTCATAACATAAAAGAAACATTCTATAAGTAGCTTCAAGTCATACTTGTGCAATGCATGTATAATACCCCATAATCTCACCCACACTAAGTACCACCCTAGGCCATCATACCTTCTTACCATCTTTGATCTCATCCTTAGCTTACTTCTCATAGACAAGGGAATCTCTCACCTTTAGTCAATCATATCATGGAAGGCAACTATGGAAACAATCCATCAAACATACATCATAAGCATAAGACACAAGCATATTCATTACATAGACCATCATAACATAAATGGAACATACCATGGATACCTTCAAAGCATACTTGTGCAATGCATGAGTAAGATCCCATACTCCTACCCATACTAAGTAAAGCTTCTTAATTACCCATAGTTCATAAGTCATATTCTTATTCATATTAATACCATATTGGGACATAAGCCTTAACCGACATAGACCATGAGAGCTTAACATGGAATCCAGTGTCTACCCTACACCGAAAAGAGGTTGTTCTACTTGCCGAGGGTAGAACCATACTCTTAGATTAGGTGGATCCAATAGCTAAGTAACCTACGAGGGCACGTAGATTATGGGATAAGGAGATTCCTACTAGAAACCCAGACTCAACTAAGGTAAAATGTTTCCATCTCATGAGATACATACTTTGGGAACCCGAACTCAACTAAGGTAGAATGAACCCATTTGGAAAGTCGGACTCAACTAGGGTAAAAGATTTCATTGGGAAGCCGGACTCAACTAGGGTAAAAGCTTCCATCTCATATTCAATATCCACTCGGTGCTAGACATTAAGTCCTATTGAGTTCATATTAAGTCTTGACTTAAATTCATATTTGTGGAAGAATGTCTTGACACTCAATCCAACATAACTCATACTATAGCTCATAGATTCAATAGGTGAGACTAGTCTTCCAACCTTAGAATCACTACATGTGACAAACCTTTCACATCATATAATATTCATGCATAAGTGTGTATATGAGAATAACCTTTCATCAACACAACAACTAGATCATGAGGATATTCACTTTACTCTCAAAGTGTTTCTAAAGCATGTAATAAACTTCATAAAACATGCATAATGTCATATCTTGTCCTTTTTAAGGGTAAAAGCTCATGTTAAGTGAACACATCTAGAATGACTACATTAGACATGGATATATTCATAATCATATCAAATCAACATATCTAGAATGACTACATTAGACATGGGTATATTCATAATTCAATTACTACAAGCATAATCTCACACTTCACCCCCTTGAGGTTCCAAGCTTACTTTCAATCATCACCCCTAGGGTTTATGCACTAGACATGGATATCATCCTAACTTATGTGATTCTATCACTTTATGCATTCAGACATTCATGAGGTAGTTTAGGTAGGTAAAGATCTTTCATTACAATTCTATTCATTGGCCTTCTATTCTCATATAGATTTTTACTCTCAAAGCCTTAACAACCATAGTTCATCATATTGACTTACTCTCAAAACCCTAGTGATCAACATTCATGACTACAAGCCTTACACTCAAAACTTTACTTCTTACAATCATCATTCGTACCTATATTTCAAGGCATTCTAATAACATTCTTTATTATCAAGTGATTCTAGTCATAAATCATCATAAAGGCTCAATCTCATTCATTACTAGTCAAGATCCATCATATAATCTTTAATCTAATTCAATTCATGTTTACATAATTCTATTCTTGATCAATTGCTATACATGTCATCAATTCTAGAAGATCACCTATGAATCCTCAATTTCCTCTCACAAGTTATAAACCCACATTCTCCAACTTCATAAATTAGACTAGGTTTAACCATGAAAAGCACATAATATCATCATAATATCTTGATTCAATACTAAATCAATCATAAATAAGTACTATCCACTCAATTGAAATGGTACTCAACTAAACCCACAATTTTAGAAGGAACCCTAACTTGAATTGGGGATTTCATCTTCACAATTCGGGGAAATCTAGGGGGCTCCATGCATGGAAGAATCCATGGATGAATAAGCTAACATACCTTGATTATAAACACCTCACAAAGCTTGCAACAATGGAAGAATTTGACCTAGATTCTTCTTCTTCTTTTTCTTGAGAAAGAATTTCTTGGAGGGAATTGGGTTCTTTGGTGAATTGAAATAATGATTAGGATCAATGTATTTAGGGGTCTATTAGCTTTATATAGGTGGCGTAATTACTAATAAAATGACCCCACTTAATAACTAATTACTTCTAGACCCTTCCCTTAACCCCCAACTTAACAACTTAAGGGACCAAAGTTGCCTCACCCACGAGACCACGCCCACGGACCATGGGTGAGTCCATGGAGCATACTGGTCCTCCATGGGTGGTGGCCTGCAACTTAATATTTTGTGGTCTTGACCCACGACCCCTTCCCACGGGGCGTGGGTCCACCTACTAGGCGTGAGTCCGATCCGTAGGTGGCCCATTTTGGGCAGTTTGTAGGGGCTGTTTTGGGTCCCCCTTATTGACCGTTGGTTGGTCCTTGGGGGGTCGTACCTTGACTCCCTAACCCTAAAACCTTCATTCTAAGTATGGGAAGTCATATTTACGATTATGGCCCCACGTTAAGCTCTAGAACCCTTACGTAAGGCTCCAGTTTAATTTACTAGTTTCCGGGGTATTACATAGACCCACTACACATTCAAGCTTATTAATTATGTGGTTGATGGTGGGCCAAAAGTTAAGGTTCAAGTAAGTTTAGGAAAATCCCAAAATTGTTGAAATGATGGTTGTGAAAACCTCAATGAATACTTGTAGATAATTTTCATAGCTTGATCAATTGTTTCAAATTAAAGACAATGTCCTTAAGGATATTTAACCCCATATAGGTGTATCCCTAGGATTCAACTAGCTCTTTTAATAAAGAACTAGGAGCACAAAGTTCAAAAGGGTCCCCGACGCTGGAAGGAACCACCCTCTCTATATGTTCCCCTACCTCTAGATGAGGCATGAGAAAACTGACATGATGTACGGTCCCTTTTAGGATCGCCAAACTCCTCTCTCTCCTTCAATTCTGCCTCATTGATGGCTCTCACAATAGACCGGAATGAGGCCCCCTTTTGAGATGCCCTAAACACAGCCCATATGAAAGAGAAAGTCACCCTTACAAATATACAAATCCTTTCCATCTCGTCCATAATAATGGACAAAACAGGCCAAAACAACTGGCGAAAATGGGCCTCATACTCTACAAAGCATAAGCTTTCATGTCTCAGATTCTCGAACCTCAAGCGACTCTCCTCTGTCACACTCCAAAGGACAAAGTGGTCATGAAAGGCACTAAAAAGTGTCTCCCAAGTAACTAGAGAAATCAAACTAGCAAAGTCCTTGAATAAACTCTCCACAACTCTCTCGCTGGCCCACAAAGTTCGAAGGTAGCATACCGAACCCCATGTGACTTAACTAACTCAACCACCTCTATCAACTCTCAGCATGTAGTCAAAAACTCATGAGCCTCCTCGCTCTTCCCACCCTAAATCTGTGGTGGGTCCATCTTCTGGAATTTTTGATATCTGTGCTGCTCGTGCTCTGTCGGAACAACCAAAGGTGCACCTTGACCCTCAACTGTCGGTGTAAGATCATTTCCAACCAGGGGATCCACTGGTGCCTACCCCACAGGATCCTGAATAACTGGAGTATGTTGCTGCTCTAGGTTTAAGTCCCCACTCTAGTCTAAGAGCCTTGTGGTGTGCCGGTCGCACCACCACCCTGAGTAAAGCTTTCAAGAACAATAAACACTCTCAATAAGGTATGCTGCAGCAAAGGTATGGCTACGTGCTCTGGAGGAACCCGGTCATTTCGAACATTAATCTAAGGCTCTAGAGGGGCCTCTGTAGCACGACCCCTCGCTAGTGCTACTCACGGGCACGATCTCTAGCTAGTGCCGCTCCACAGGCACTGTCAGACACAAGTCTACACCCTGAACGTGGCCGACACTCGAGAATCATTGTTTGTCCCCAAACGAACCCTCATCCTGGCTGACTACAAACGGAAGACTAACTCAAGCATACAAAAGCTTAAAACTAGATTAAATTCAATAACCTCAAATACTCAACTTTGAAATAATATGAACAATACTCAATAGACGAACTCAGAGTTCGTAAAAACAACTCAAAGAAGATACATACTGAAAGCTACTCAACTTTGTCTATCTATAAAGCCTCTACTATTACAGAAGGATATCGGGACAAGACCCAAGACATCTCAAAATTACTAACTGTAAGATAAGTTCTCCAGAATATAAGAAGGCTCACCCAAAGCTAACTGGAACTTTTTGTATCAACGAAACTCCTGTTGATGACCCTAGCTACCTGTATCCGCATCATGAAACGATGTAGGCCAAATGGCATCAGTACATTGAATGTATGAGCATGTAAGGGGAATTCTAAAGCATAAACATAAGCTTGAACCGATGGTAAAGAAACATACTTACCTCTTCTCAACTCACCCAACTCAACTCAACTCAACTCAACTCAACTCAACTCAACTCAACTCAACTCAACTCAACTCAACTCAACTCAACTCAACTCAACTCAACTCAACTCAACTCAACTCAACTCAACTCAACTCAACTCAACTCAACTCAACTCAACTCAACTCAACTCAACTCAACTCAACTCAACTCAACTCAACTCAACTCAACTCAACTCAACTCAACTCAACTCAACTCAACTCAACTCAACTCAACTCAACTCAACTCAACTCAACTCAACTCAACTCAACTCAACTCAACTCAACTCAACTCAACTCAACTCAACTCAACTCAACTCAACTCAACTCAACTCAACTCAACTCAACTCAACTCAACTCAACTCAACTCAACTCAACTCAACTCAACTCAACTCAACTCAACTCAACTCAACTCAACTCAACTCAACTCAACTCAACTCAACTCAACTCAACTCAACTCAACTCAACTCAACTCAACTCAACTCAACTCAACTCAACTCAACTCAACTCAACTCAACTCAACTCAACTCAACTCAACTCAACTCAACTCAACTCAACTCAACTCAACTCAACTCAACTCAACTCAACTCAACTCAACTCAACTCAAAGAAATATAACTCAACTCAAAGAAATATAGCTCAACTTAGAGAAAATAGGGCACGACTCAACAATAAGATACTCAACTTAGTGAAACATAGTTCAACTCAACTTAGAGAAAAATAGGGCTCAACTCAATAATAAGATACTCAACTCGGTGAAATATAGTTCAACTCAACTCAGAGAAATAGGTCTCAACTCCAACTCAATAATAAGATACTCAACTCAGTGAAAATAATTCAACTCAACTCAGAGAAATAGGTCTCAACTCCAACTCAATAATAAGATACTCAACTCGGTGAAATATAGTTCAACTCAACTCAGAGAAATAGGGCTCAACTTAACAATAATATACTCAAATTTGTGAAATATGGTTCAACTCAAATCAGAGAAATAGGGATCAATTCAACAATAAGATACTTAACTCTGTAAAACATAGTTCAACTCACCTTAGAGAAATAGGGCTCAACTTTATTCAACATAAAGCAGTAGTAAAGATGCATTATAAAGAAAAGCTTTTAAGATAATAGATAACAATTCAATGTATTGAAAAATAAAATAATAAATCAGTTTGTATAAAAATACAAAATAACTCTGTGGGAAATTCTCTAACCGACAACCATCACTATGAGCTATGTGATGATACAACGTCTAGCCCACGCTGCCAGAACTGTCCTATACTTTGCCAGAGTATAGAACCTACTCACTAAGGGGATCCACTAGTCTTGCTTAAAAAGCAATAAGGAACCATATAAAAAGTATGAACCTTTATACCCACGTTGGCTACATGGTTTATGGAGGCTGTGAGTTGTTAGAACTCTCCCCCATATCAGTGCTCAATACTACTCCCAAAATATAACTTAGCTCATATGTTTTAAAGAAAACATTTCCTCTTTCTCAACTTTGAGATTATTACTCAAAATATTTCTCTTAAAAGAGATACTACCTAAAACTGCTCATGAACTCTTTTGGAAATTAGTGTTTCCTCTCATCTTAAATGTAAAAACATTTACTCTTGGGAATACTTAGTTCCCATATATCTTTTTTTTTAAATGAACTCAACTCTACTCATCCTCATACTCATTTACTCAACAATTAATAAATGATTGTAAAAGACTTCTCAAAATAGAGTTCATGCCGAATTATGAACGTGAATGACTCAATTCAAGGGTTTCAATAATCATACATATATCACTCAATGCTCGGAACTCAACAACTCCAGAACCCAAGGACTCAGTGATACTACTAATCCAAAAAATGCTCGGATCAGAGGGTTCATGCGAAAATTATGGGCATGAATAACTCAACTCAAGGACTTTCATAGGTAACATGTAGTTGTCCCATTATTAGGAATATAATATCAAAAGGATTAGGAATTCAATACTCAAGACTTAGAACTTGAAGATACTACTTCTCTCAAAAATACTCAAATTATGGAGTTCATGAAGAATTTACGGGCATAAACGACTCGACTCAAGGATCTCAATGATAATGTAGACTCATTAATACATTCTCCTCATTCTCAAACTTACTTACTCGAGTCTTGAAACAAGTTATTAGTAATTGTAGAAGACTTCTCAAAAAGACTCAAAGGGACTTTCTCAAAAGACTCGAAAGAACTCTCAAGACTTGAGTCTTAACTCTACCTTGAATTTGAATTATGAATTCAAGGTTATGATTCATGTTATGAATGATTTCTCGATGCTTAGAAGTAGTTTAGAGTAGTTAGAATCAAAGAGGAGTAAATGTACACTTTAAAAGGACTTAGACAGAGCAAACGACAGAAAAAGGGTGGGGGCAGGCGACCCTGGCACACTTCTGGAGCGGGGCGCCAGCCCCTAAACTTCAGAGACATCAACCTGGCGCACTGCTGGGGTGCCGCTCCAGCCCCCCTAGCGCATCTGGGGTACGCCCCCAACCCCTCCCCATAATCTTCCGAATAATTTCCTTCTTCAATTTTTGGATCTAATTCGCCTAGAATCGAATGGTTTCTTCCCCACTTACTTAGATTAGGATACCCAACATAAGTACACAAAAATCTACTAAAAAACAACCCTCAAACTCCTAACATTCATCTCAAGAACTCATCAAACCCATCCTAATTCAGGAACGAAAACAACACTTCAAGAACACCTATCAAGAACTTAAATTTCTCAATATTTATAGATAGATTTGCAAAAGAAACTCATGATTGGCGTGTGGGTGAATGAACACAATACTATGTAAACTTATATACCTTTTAGGGATCAAACCCTTGGTGAAACAACCCTCGATCCACAAGAAATTTCTATGAATGCCTTGAACCTTCCCTCTTTGCTCCTCTTTTCTTTTCTTGAACTCTCTTCTAAAACCCTAAGTGTAAATTAGGATTGTAAAACTGAACCAAATCAGTTTAGACCCTTAACCTTACGAAAAACATTTTAATCTGATGGGGTAAGGAAAAGACCAAAATACCCCTCTCATTTTCGGGTAACTTTCCTTAACTAGACAAGCAAACTTCAAATGGGCATATCTCCCTCATACAAGCACGAAATTTAGCAATCTAAGTGGCGTTGGAAAGAGGACTCAGAGATCTTTCATTTGATATCTTATTGGTTTCCTAACTCATTCTGTGCTTAAATTTATGGTTGTTTGAAGTTGACCCAAAACATAGAAGAACTTAGGAATGGCTTGAATGAACTCTCTTTAGTTCTTTTTGGAACTCAAGATTTTACATCTAGTGACTTTATCACTTAAGAAAAATGTAAATTCTTCGGTAAGATCTCACTCACTATGAAGAATGGTTTGAGTCTTAGCTCAAAAAATTTCCATGGTGTTACAGGCACGACCTCTAGCTCAGGCACTACCCTAAACCTTAGTTGGGGACTCAACAACTATCTCGAGGATTATCTCCCCTCTACCACCAACAAAAGTAGATCCAGTCCTTGTCATCTATCAAAAGAATACACAAAAATTAGTGTTAATGAAGGTTACCGCACACGATGAGAAAAAATGAACAAAAAGAAGTTTCCTAACAATTTTCATAGCCTTTTGAAGATAAGTACAAACATCTCTGTATCATTTCTCGAGAATCTACTTAGACGCGACTTGTATACACATGAGACCTATGAACTAGGGGCTCTAATATCATTTGTCACGACAAAAAAATGGATGTGATGGCACTCATTTTATCCCACCATGACAAGTCATCTTAAAACCAAATATAACAATAAAATGCGAAAGTAAAAATAAGAATGGAAGTTTAAGAACATTTTAATAATGCGGATAACAAAGTCAACTTAATTAAAACCTCCAAAATCTAGTTGTCATGTGCACAAACCTCTAATGTATTACATTAGATTTGGAAGAAAATATGTGTAACGTCCCAACCCGCTAGTGACATGATCCACTTTGGGCTTAGGCCTGCACGACTTTAAAACGCGTCTCTTGTAGGTAAGACCAACTTACTTATATACCAAACATCTCTCCTATGTGGGACTTCTAATCTTAAGTTGGGGTGTCACAAACACTCTATTTATGGACTCAGCGTCCTCGCTGAGGTTTGCGCCACCGTATGAGATTTGCCTATACTCAGCACTGAGGTTTACCCTGTGTTGCGCCCAAACGCACACACAAGTGTACGTGGTCGTGCAAATATGAAAGTAGCTCTTTTTAATAGCCGGGTATCGTACCCACTGGAACTCAAGGTTAGATTAATTCAATCTTTCCAATACTTTCAATTTAAAACAAGTGTTATCAAGAATAGTGAAGTGGATTTTTATGTAATGGATAATCTAATTATAAGCTTAACTAATACGATTCAATTTCAAAAGTGTTCGAACAATGACTGGGGAAATTCTAGGGCTGCAATTGACTTAAGGATTCATGCATATTATCTTGTAAAATGGATATTAATTAACTATCGAATCAAGGATCACAAGGTTTATTATATGATTATGGTCTCCCGACCTCTAATCGCCTATGACAATTGGCAGCCTAACTCTATCATTGAGCGGGGATAGGCTGAACTAATTACCGAGCATTACGATTTTGTTCTGTCTAATAACTGAGCAAGGTTTCTAGGTATATCCCTATCCTAGATACAAATCAACTCTAAATCTAGGAGAAAATCATGCTCCTTTTTCCCCACGTTCTATCCTCTTCTTCCTCTCCCGATTTCAATTCAGACAAGACATTTATTTCTGTGGTGATCAAGCACGAAATACGAAAATAAGAACAAAAGATTGATTCATGTGATAATTAACTTGAATCCATTAAACTCAATAAAACACAATCAACCAGTAGCCACAGCCCTAGAACTAGGGAAATTAGCTACTCATATCAAGATTCTCAATTACACAATGTTTAAATAACATAAAGAGATCGAATAGAGAATTGTTTAGGAATGAACCCTAAGAACAGATGAAAAAGATCCCAAAGTCGTCTTTCTTCAAAACCCAGAAAAAGAATAATAAATAAAATAATAATCTGAGTCTATTTATATTTAATTGAAACTGGCCAAATCTGGCAAAGAGGTCCGCGACACGGAGAGCCTTCAAAAATCCGGTTGTTGGGGAGCATCTCTTCTCCGCGACGTGTGCACGATACAGAGTCTTCTATCCCGAAATTCAGTTCTCTAACAAATAATAAATTCCCTCTCTGCAACGTGGAGGGGGTACGTAGATGCCTTGTTCTTCATTTTCATTCTCCTTTCTTATTGCTCTATTGCTTGGATCCTTTCTTGTTTCCTAATGCCTGTTTCAGCACTCGTTTCTTCATTTAACCTCACCTACACAAATAATCATATTGGTTAGTCTAAATGAATTCATATGACTCGACACTGCTAACAACTAGTAAAGATGATTTCGAACTTGGACAAAACATAGGTGTTATTTGGTTCTTAAGCATACAAATACTCCCAAGATCACACTGCCTTACCGAGATTTGCCTAAACGTAGTTGAACTCTGGCCCGCATCGATAAGGTTGACACATGAGTGGATCTGATACTATTTGTAATGGCCCATCCTGCTAGCGATATTATCCACTTTGGGCCTAGGCCTGCACAACTTTAAAATGCGTCACTAGTTTGTAAGGCCATCTTACTTATATACCCAACATCTTTCCTGTATTTTGCCGATATGAGACTTCTAATCTTAAGCTGGGGCGTCACAATACGTATGTCTCAAATGATATTGTCTCTAAAGTAGAAAAAAAATCATAAATAGTAGTAAGAGGGTTCGCTGAGATGACAAACAACTACCTCAAAAATCACCACAACAACCCCCGAACAAGGAGGGAAGAGCGAGTATCACAAAGATCTAGGCTCATAACCTACAAAAATATAGAAGCAAGGGATGAGTACCAAACCACACGATACCTATCAAGCAAACTCTTAAACACAAATAAGAGTATAGAATACGGTTACTCCTTATACTCCAATCGAACCTCCACAACTACAACCTGCATAAAATTAAACCAGCCAAACATAATAGTTCACAATTTACATAGCATATAGTTCAAAAACATCACTTCAACAATTATAGATTAGTAACACATATGATCAAGTTCACCAATTACAAGTTCCACAAAAAAGTACTCATAAGTTTACAAATGATAAATATGCGCAATGCTATGAAATGTAATGCCAAGTACAGTGATGCATGTCTGACCTAACGATAAACGCCCACCGTCTCTCAGTTTGGGACTCATGTGGTACATATCTATCCATGCATCCGTCGTGGTGTGTGACACGACCCTCAAATTATAATATCCATCGAGGCGCGCGAAATCTCTCTCGAAATAGTACATCCTTTTTAGTTCTTTATTCTTCCTCAGTTCACATAACACTTGTCACAACCATGTATAAGAAACAATGCAAATAACATGTTCACACAATTAATAAGACGATGCCCATTTTCATATCAATGCACAATCTACATTAACACAATCGTGATACAACATCAACAATGAATCAATAAATCTTTTCAATCATTCTCAACATCACACATCAATATATAATTAAGTTGCCTTTTATTACCTCTTTTTCCTCATTAGGATTATTTAATGTGAATAAGTCAACCCATCACCAAGTCTCATTACTCCCCAAAACATACAACAAGGAAATACATTATTCTATACACTTAAATCCATTTTCCTCAAATAATCGAACAGTCACTCTGGGACTTGAGTCTCCCCCTTTCGTTGGGCTTCCAAATCAACGAAATCTATTCGAATAAATAATCACAATAAAAATTTGAAACTAACGCCACCCATATTACTATATGTCTATCCTAGACCTAGAAATTCACCCATATCTATAACCGAGTTTCTAATCTTGATGACAATTAATATGACAAACTCTCATACTTTCCAAATTTCAAGCTTAGAGTTAAGTTTCAATTTCTTCAATATTATAATTTTAATAGTATTTATATAATACAATACACTTAATATTTAAGTACCCATCTTAATATATCAAAACTTGAATCATAATATTGTAATTACTTGATTGGTAATTACAATATGTTTCCCACTAATTTGGACCAAAACCACTCCAAACAACATTAACATAAACGTAATAGTCACTTATTAGTTATTATATTAATATAGGTATAACATCCTAAAATTTCATATATACATTATTAAAGGATATGGAGACTTGGAGTGCTCTTACCTGCACAAGAATGTAGCTCAGTCTTAGCAGTTCGTCGGTGCAGGTTAGTTTCTGTGTCCTCTCTTTTTTTTTCTAAAATAATTATGTACTAAAAGTGACTAACCCTATTGACTTATTTTAATAATATATGGGTCAAGTAGTAAAGGGAAACAAAATTTTAAACTTGACCCATTATTATTAACTAAATTAATTATCTAAAAATTTATCGTCAATTAATTAACTATAATTAAATATATGGTTCAAAATTCTCAAAAATAATCTTCCTAGTCAACACAATATTAATCCTCAATTTTAGGTTCAAAAATTCTAGTTTTTAACATCCAAATGTGAATTAAATAAAAAAAATGAACAATATAATATTTAGAATTACATTCTTACTCTAAGATAAAATGAGCAATTCCTCCTTGAAAATCACCAAAATGGAGCTATCAAACTTGAAAAAAAAAATCTTAAGATCAACTTTATGTTTTTTTTTAATAATCCATCATCTAGGTTGTGGACCTAAGGTGTGTGTGTGGGGGGGGGGGGGGGGGCTTGACACCTACCATGTCTCTATNNNGGGGGGTAGGCTTGACCCCTACCATGTCTATTCATAACAAAAAGTTACAATTAGTTAGAGGGGGACATGGACCTAACCTCTAACTTGTTGAAGGAACACGAGAAACAAGTAGCATAAAAAAATTATGATGAAAAGATTAGCCTATACAAGTTCCTTTCATACTAAGCATATAAAATATTATCTAACAAAAAAGTTACACTGTCCATATCTCCTTTCCGTCTAGGGAAATTGTCATTTATCCAGAAGTACTAAGCCTTTGACCTCCTTTGGTAATGATCCACTCTATGTTCAAATTGGGGATATATTGCTTCCATGTATTAATTGCTTTTTGCAAATGTAGATCATAACTCCAAACGTGATCAAGTGATTTGATTTAACCCATCACGAAATGTGAATCCTCATCCAGTACTGACCGACAAACTTTATCCTCAGTGAATTCGACATAGGTCTCGTGAATGCATAGAAGTCCTACAATTAATTTTCATGTGATATAGCCCTTGAGAGCATGGAGAAGAAAACCAATTGCACCAACAATTGGTGCATCAACTATTAGAAATTCTCTATTTTACGCGGCAAACTCATCTAGAAAATAAAATATGCAAATAAATCATAAAATATATTACAGAAGAATTCAAAGTTGTCTATCAAATGTTGACCATGATCAATTCTAAGCTTTATCTTTTACTTTTTAGTCATGTATCATTTTAGATAGTGTATACATATTTAACTTCTAATCACTCTTTTAGTAATTGGTATTTCCTACATTTATATACTTATATGAAAGCTAAGTTATGACTTTTATCGCTATTTAATTGATTTTAGTATTTCAAAAATAATTGACCTATCTAACGGAGGGTTAGTGAAGTGTCATCATGATCCTTCAGATTTTGGATCATAAAAATTACGTCTAAATATATAATTTCATTTATTAAGCACTAGAAAATAGGGATCCATCTTGATCATAAAATATTACGAAATATATGTAATTAAAGAATATGTGATAATTAGATATCAAATAATCAATTCAAGTAAGATGGTCAATCTAATAAATATATGCAAAGTTAAGTTGAATGACTATCAAAATTAAGACTAAATATTCAAGAAGTCTAAGTTTTTTTTTTTTATAACCGTGGTTTCCGGGTATCGCTTTGCGAACCCGACTAGCTGTACCCACCTGGTCCCGCTGTTTCAAGGTGGGTTCACCACGGTTAGTTCCACGGGGCCCTGGAGACGCGACCGGTTTGTAATGCCTCCAGAGGCCCTGCTGGGGCTCGAACTGGCGACCTGAAGGACTTTTTGTCCTCAGGCCTTTACCAGCCGAGCTACCCCTCAGGGTTAAGTCTATGTTTTATTAAGTAGAAATTATCTTCAAGAGAGAAAATTTATCTACATTTAAAATGGGGTATTCTAAAATTAATTTCTTGAAACAAATATATATATAAAAAATAATTAAGAAGTCAAAGTTAATATATATTTCTCCATCGAACCCATATATTATATTTGTTTTTGACAAAACATTGGTGTGGTATATATTTTTGACAACTTATTCTGTTCTTACACTCTAAAAGTATACAAAAACACTGAAGGTCTTTCCCTCAAGTAATGCAAGAAAATCTTGAGGTATAATTTTATTGAATTTTTGGATGTAAAAAATAGAATTTTCTATACAATCTCACTAAGGTACTGTTTTTCACTGATTTTTTTCTTCTATTTGTTGATTTTTTCAGAAATGATTTTCTATGTTCAATAGTTGTATAAAAATTCTTTTGGATGGTCTATGAAGTTTTGTGTGTATATCTGAAAAATCAAAATAAAAGGAATCCTTATTATTAATAAATATTTTAGAAATAATTTTCTATGTTTAATACTTGTATATAAATTCCATAGATTCCAAAACTAACATAGTCATGCAAGTGAAATTCATTAGATCTAGCAAGAGGTGAATACAATTATTTTAATATGCACAAACATAAAAAGCGATGTTATTTCATTTTTTATACAATTTAATTTATGATCTAAATTTTAGATCTACATTGAAGAGGTACCTATTTTGTGTAGATTTCCTCTACGTGTATGCAATTTTCTTTTGTTTTTTAAAATCAATTATAGGTAGGTATTCAATATAAATATATTGTGTATGTGAGAATAAAAAATTTTACTATCTAATATCGTTTTTTCTTCTTAATAAAATAAGGACTACAAAGAATTTTTGAAGACCTTCAATCTAAAACTTTGAAATATGTTTTTATCTTTGTTTTCTTAAAATATAGACTAAGGGTGTGTTTGGTATGGAGGAAAATGTTTTCCAATTTTCTCATGTTTGGTTGGGTTAAATGTTTTCCAAATCAACTTATTTTCCTCAAATTTAAGGAAAATGACTTCCCTTCAAAACTTAAGGAAAACATTTTCCAAAACTCTCTTTCAACTTCAAATTACAATTTTTTTTTAGTTGAAAAAATAAATTTATTTCCCTACCCTCAGACCAGCCCCCCAACCCGCCCCCCCCAAAATAATAATTTTTAGCTTGTTTTAAAAATTGTTTTTAACTTTAATTTTTTTACACACCCTCACCCCTACCACAAAAAATTCAAGTTTGTTTTTTAAAAATATTTTCAACTTCAAAATTTTGTACTTACTCAGCAGAAGACTATATGCAATAAGAAAGGAATTCAAATTCTAAACAACTTAACTATCTCAAACTGAACTAATAATGTTTTAAAAATAAACATTTAACTTGGCCAAAATGGTAACTCAAATCTGAACATAAGCCAATAACAAAATGATAACGAATGAACTAACATCTGACTGACTATCTATGAAACTTCTAAAACAACTGAGATGGATGTCGGGACAGGGCCACGACATCCTAATGAACTATCTAATACTGAAAGTAAACAAAAAGGATCCTCCGGAATGCAAAGAGGCTCACCAACAGACTCTGAACTGCTCACTGGATCAACGATGCGCTGGATGCCGATCCTAGTTACCTGCGTCTGCATCATAATACGATGCAGGCCAATTGGCATTAGTACATTGAATGTACGAGTATACGAGTTGGAATGCTAAACACAACATAAGCTTGAAAAGAATCTGAAAGGAACTGAAGAACTTACCCGGCTCAACTCAACATAACTGAACTCATTTCAATATAAAGCAGTTTAAAACAAGTGCAATATAAAGAAAAGTTGTTTAAAACATGATGCCAACTCTTTGTGTATGCAAAGATACAAATAACTCTGAGATGTATGTAAAAATACAAATAAATTGATGTATATAAAAATACAAAGTACTGCTGTGGGAGTTTTTCTAACCGACAACCATCCCTTAAGAGCTATAGTGATGATACAACACTTTACCTCACGCTGCCAAGAATCATCCTACTTGCCGGGGGTATAGGACCTAACTCACTAAGTGGATCCACTAGTCTATGCGAAAAAGAATTCATCTAAAAAGTAATGACCCTTTTCTACCCATGATGGCTACATGGTTTATGAGGGCTATGGGTTCTCTGAACGCTACCACATATCGGTGCTCAATACTACTCCCAAAATATGATACTAGCTCTTTATGTTTAAAAACATATTGCTTTCTGTGATTTGAGATAATTGCTCAAAAAACTTAGCTCAAAGGCTATCTTGGAAATCAAAGTTTCCCCTTTTGCTTAATTATGAAAGCATTTTACTCTTTTTCTTAAAACTAGCCCGAAGGCTCTTCGGAAATCGAGGTTTCCTTTCTTGTTTAAATGTGAAAACATTTTAAACTCATGGGGAATACATAGTCCCCATATACTTTTGAAGAAATGAACTTCAAGCTTTAATCTTTACTCTTTACTCAACTTGAACTTTAAATCATAAAACAAAGTTAAAAGCATTTGCAAAAGACTTCTTGAAAAGACTCTAAGAACTTCCTAGACTAGGCTCTTGACTTTCCTTGAATTTGAACTTATGGATTCAAGGTTATGATTCATGTTTCTGGATGATTTCTAGGTGTTTAGAAGTCATTTAGAGTAGTTAGAATCAATGTAAAGTGTTAGTACACTTTAGAAGAACTTTAATAGGCAACACGATGAAAAACGACGATTTGGGCGCATCCCAGACGCGCCGCGTCAGCCCCCAACTTACTGGGGCTCATTTCTAGCGAACTGCAGGCGCGTCGCCTGATGCTTATCGTTACCAACGACACTAACCTACGGTATGAGTGTCTACAATCGTCGATAGTATAGTAACCCAACTAAAGGTTGGAGTCGTGTCCCAAGGGAGTGGTTTTGAGAATTGATAGAAAAATAAAATTAAGCTCTAACTAGTCGTAGCTAAAGACATTAACGAACAAAAACATGGTAAATAAAGGGGGGTGACACGAAAGTGTCAAATATCAATTTGGGGTTTTTGTTACAAGTAGTAAAAGCAGCAAAAATTAACAAGAAATCAAGAATGGGGAAATGTTCATGGGGTGTGACCGTAATACAAGTTGAGATAAATAGTTGGGTACATTCTTTTGATAAGAAATTTGTAAGATAATAGTGACTAGGCTAAGCTTTAAATGGAAATAAGTTCCCTCTCGCCAACTTACCCCGTTTCAAATGCGTTCCTCTCGGGCACCCCACTTTGCCGCATGAAGACCAGCCTGCACCTTACCCCACTCACTCTCTCGAGCTGAGTGTTAGGATATGGGAATAGGGATCACCCTCTCGGGTTGAACCTCATGTCGACCTACTTCTTAGGCCATCAGTTTAGTGGCTTGGTTTCACGACCTCCCACTCGGGCAAGCCGAAAACACATGAGAGACTTTGTATTTGCAACTACAAACCCTATAGATTAAACCACAATCACTAGGTGAAATCACCATTAAACTACACCTAACATATCAGCAAGCAAGACACAACAATAATATCAACACATATTTGCTAAATCACACACCAAGAATAGGGGTTTTCAGCCACACATCAAGAAATAAGAAAATACACCTAAAATGATAGTAAAATCAAATGGGTATAAGAAATTAAAACTTGATTTAAGAAAAGGAAGAAGAATGGAGAAGACCCACTTCCAACTTAGGGAGGATGAAATCCTTCTCTCTTCAAGTCTCCCACAAAACCCTCTCCAAACTTGAGAGAAAATATCTAAAAAGTACTATTCTATTCTGGAAATTAAAATAAATGTTTGACTCCTAAAATTAATAACAAGTTCGGCGAAGTTAGTCGATAACGCCGAATGATTTTTGTGATTCGCCCTTCGTCTGTCTCATCGCCGTTCGTGCTTGCCTTCAGCACCTGCACGTTCTAGACCATTGGAAGGTATAGTACTGCTTTGCGGAACTATTCGGCTTCCTTTCATCACCTTTTTGATCCTTCTCCTTCAGGGCTTCGCGTACTGGAACAAAGGGCGAAGTAAATCCCTTCGGAAAATCGCCAAGTGTGCTTGGCGATGCTCGGGCTTCAGCTTCGTCGTTCTTTTCAGCCTTCTTGTTTCGTTTTGCGCCTAAGTGTCCATGCTTTCACTAAAACTTCAAATACCTAAAACTTAAGTGGTTTCATCAGATATTTAGACAAAATAAGCATTCGAGGACACTATTCTTATCAAAATAAGGCCCTAAATGAGTCCAATTTGTGGACTCATCAACGCCCCCAACTTAAACTTTTCCTTGTCCTCAAGGAAACTAAAGTTCAATCGTTCAAAAAGGGTGTCTCAAACAGTGCTACACAAGACTCAATCATGAACATACACAACAAGATTCAAATTACTTTTGCACAAATCAACTGTGTACTCAAAGATTCAAGTTGTGACACACAATTACCAA
>NW_006239209.1:541527-544448 GCF_000226075.1 Solanum tuberosum | reverse complement strand
TAAGGCTTGTAATGGGGTTGAGTGCAAAGGTATGGTCATTTAGGCTCAGTGAATTTTTCATCCTCGTAAGGTGTGGTGTTCTCAAGGCATTCCCTTCTCCTCCTTTATCAATTCTTTTTCTAATGCTTTTAATTCACCTGTTTATTCATTTTCATGGATTGCTTGGAAACCCGATTTCCTTCGTACCTTATTCCACATTCTTTTTTGAATTGAAAGGGTTTCCACTGTTCTGCAACACCATGGGTTAAGGGGGACTTTTCCTACACTTCTTGACTTCTCTTTTTCTTTTTCACCACAGCCCCAACTTAGGCTTTTGGCCTAAGTTGGTTATTCACTAAACCACAAATTAAGAGGATTATAGGTAGTGGGTCAAGTGAGGTCTAGGGTTCATCAAGGTTCTTCCAAAGAAACGTAAGGCTCAAAGGGTGTTCAAAAGAGTTTCACACATTCACGGGTAGGCCACAAAAGAGGTATAAGTCAAATTTGGCTCACACTCTTTAAAGTTGCCTAAGATCATATCAAGAGGACACCTTTCTAAATCAATCAGACTAACAAGGCAAATTCTAGGTTTATTCATGCATGGTTCAAAGCAAGCTAATCACACAAGGCATCGACACTTAAGTCAAACAAGACTACACACTTTCGCTAGTGTGCAATGGTCATTACAAGAGAATCAATTCGATAAATGGCTAATCACAACGAGATGCAAATAGTTCACATACTGTCTATGCAACTTCATTTGGCATCATCATAGCCATACATTCATGTTCGTTCAATTGAGAACACTATCAAGTCATCGATATTGATCGTCGAGACCTAAATTATTACAAAAGAACAGCCATATTCAACTCACGAGGGGTGGCAAAAATGTGTGAAAAATTTAAAAATTTTCGGAAGGGCCAAAATCAT
This sequence comes from Solanum tuberosum, assembly GCF_000226075.1. Classification (NCBI taxonomy): domain Eukaryota; kingdom Viridiplantae; phylum Streptophyta; class Magnoliopsida; order Solanales; family Solanaceae; genus Solanum; species Solanum tuberosum. The sequence continues at coordinate 543,539 of NW_006239209.1, read as the reverse complement.
TTTGCAATTAAAAGTAAACGAGAGTCATGAGCTCAAACATCCACGAAAAAGCAATATTTAACACAATTATAAACAGACAACCCAAATATATACCAAACACAAGTATCTGAAACAAGCACACAAAAAGGTGAGCCACACCCCACCATAGATAAAATCATTTGTCCTCAAATGTATAACAATAATCTAGAGGTCAAATTAAAGAAAGACAGAGATAGGGCTAGAGAATAATCCTGGTTAGGCAGTTGTTTCGAGTTAGAGTCCTTCAACAGATGTCGCGTAAAGCATAAGGTATGATGGGGACGTTTGGTGCATTGTCGAGTGATTCATCAAGCTCTGTACAATTTTTCTTAGCATTCCAGTGCGCCTATCTTCAACCCACACTCTCGAGTGATTAATCAGCTGCCTTTTTTTGCGTTGGCCTGCAGCTTACCCAGTTCGTTCCCATTCTGTGGTCGAGTTTTGGTTTTTGAGTGATTCGGCGCTTCACCGAACAAATTTTTACTTCGCTGAGTTTTACAGAACTTCTCAGCAGTTGTGGATGTTCAAACGGCGGTGACCATCTGGGTTGCCGATCAGGTGGGCGATTCACCGAAACTGTCCTGAGCTCGCCGAGTTTTACAGACTCCAGATTTTGAAGATATCTTGAATCAAACGGCGGAATAGATTTAATCGCCGACTTCTTCGGCGACTCGCCAACTGGATCTACTGCTCGCCATTATGCACCTCTTTGGCATCTATTACACTTCAGTCTATAAAACTAAGACATTATTATTTTACTAGTACACTAATATAAGATAATATGGGGTTTTGGGTTGCCTCCCAAACAGCGACTGAGTTAACGTCGCGGCACGACGCAAGTCAAAGACTACTCTTCGTCCTTGAAATCACCCATGGTGTAATTAGGTGAATCTTCTGTGAACGGAGGATAGTGACCCATCATTAAATGGGTGATTTGATCATCCTGCAGTTAAATTGTCATGGAGTGAGAGGCTGACGCTTCGTTTAGCATTTTCATGTTTTCTTCATCTCATTCAACATCTTCTCATGTGCTTCAATCTTTTGTTAAATGAGTGACAAGGCTTCATCATCATGTATACCTCTCTGCTTCTTCCCATGCCTATATTCTCGAAGGGAGAAGTGCTTTTCTTTACCCATGGTTTGTGCCTCCAATTATGTGACTCTGGTAGAAAGAACATTCAACTGGGTAGCTAGTGCGTCCCACTCCTGCTTCTCTTTGGCTTCTTTTTTGGCTTCTACCATGCCATCAAGGAGTTTTGCTACAACTTCATAGGGCTAGTGTAGCATACTGCCCTCGCAAAGTTGATCAGCTATATCTCTATTCTCAGGTCCTAGACCCCTGTAGAAGCACTCCAGTAGCCCCTTGTCTGTCATCCTGTGAGATGGGGCATGGTTGCAGCACTGCTTGAAACTTCAGCCACATTTCCTGAATAGTCTCATCCCCTTCCTGTTTGAAGGTCAGGAGGTTGTCCCTGAGGTTCAATAGTTTCAGAAGGGGATGATCCGTGTGGTATCCATAATGGTTTTCCATCTTTAGTTCCCTACTTTGATATTCGAACTAGCAAAACAAAATTACAATTTATATTTGTAGCACTAAAACTAGAAAGAATCAAAAATTCTATTTAACTACGAATTCCCAAATAATAGCAGTCCCCGGTAGCGGCGCCATTTTGATGGATATCGTGACCAACGACACTAACCTACGGTATGAGTGTCTACGATCGTCGATAGTATAGTAACCCAACAAAAGATGGGGTCGTGTCCCAATGGAGTGGTTTTGAGAATTGATAGAAAAATAAAATTAAGCTCTAACTAGTCGTAGCTAAAGACATTAACGAACAAAAACATGGTAAATAAAGGGGGTGACACGAAAGTGTCAAATATTGATTTGTGGTTTTTTTACAAGTAGTAAAAACAGCAAAAATTAACAAGAAAATCAAGTATGGGGAAATATTCTTGGGGTGTGACCGCAATACAAGTTGAGATAAATCATT
>NW_006239209.1:533243-540681 GCF_000226075.1 Solanum tuberosum | reverse complement strand
AAGCGTCGACTGCTCCTTTCATCGCCTTTTTTATCCTTCTCCTTCAGGGCTTTGCGTATTGGAACAAATGGCGGAGTAAATCCCTTCGGTGAATCGCCAAGTGTGCTTGGCGATGCTCGGGCTTCAGCTTCATTGTTCTTTTCAGCCTCTTTGTTCCTTTTTGTGCCTAAGTGTCCATGCTCTCACTAAAACTTCAAAATACCTGAAACTTAAGAGTTTTCATAAGATATTTAGACAAAATAAGCATTCGAGGACACTATTCTTATCAAAATAAGCCCCTAAATGAGTCCAATTTGTGGACTCATCACCGCCCCAGCCTCCTGGTGCTATGGGGGCGCGACGCGCCTGGCCCTCCCCAGGTGCGTTTGACAAGTTCGTCAACTCGTTTTCTGATCCTAAATCGTTTGTATCCAATTATTTTTCTCAAATTCACTTTAGATTCATGTACCCAAATCATCAGAAAATCTAACCCAAATTACTCAAGAAAATAACACTTTAACATTAAGAAATTCCTTAATCCCAACTAATATTCAAGAACGAAATCAATTCAAGAACAACTATCAAGAACATCAAATTCTCAATCTTTTTAGGACAAAAATACGCTGAATTAATCATGCTTGGCGCGTGGGTGAACTAACCCAATGCTATGTGATCTAACATACCTTGTAGGGATCACCCCCGACGAAATCCACTAGCCAAACTCGACGATCTTGACGAATCTTGAACGTTCTTCTACTTTCTCCTCTTTTCTCCTCTTCTCTCAAAACCCTGACTCTTTTTCCAGATGCGCAAACTCACTCAGTTCAGTTTAGACACCTAGGTAATTACCAAAAAAGAATTAAAATAAAAGGGTAAGGAAAAGACCAAACTACCCTTCAAAAATCTGGATTTGGACTTTCCAAATTTTCAATTCTTTCCAAAAATGACTATTTCCAATTCTTAGCTTCTTCCTAGCTATTTCAAATTGGGAGATGTTACACACCCACCAACCTAACATCCCCCCACCCGCCAAAAAAAATTTGAGTTTGTTTTTAAAAAATATTTTCAACCTCAAAATTTCATTTTTTTACCCCTACCTTCGACCCCCCTACCTGCCCCCTCCCCAACCTCCTAAAAAAAATGTAAGTTTGTTTTTAAAAATTATTTTCAACTTCATATTTTTATATTCTTACCCCTGCCCTCTAACACCCCACCCCTTTTACCATCCCCCCACCCCCAAAATAAAATTTAAGTTTGTCTTTAAAAAGATATTTTCAATTTCAAAAATTATTTTCTACTCTAGTAAAAATAAAGATATTTCTCAAAAACATTTTTCATTCATAAATCAAACACTAAAAATCTTTTTCGGAAAATATTTTCTACTCACCAACCAAACATGAGAAAATAAGTCAAAAATCTACTTGTTTTCTAGGAAAGCATTTTCTAGAAAAAGCATTTTACATTGTCATTGCATATAAGTTAAACACTTTACCGTTTTAGAGTTTAACCTATACACTGTAACATCTCGCAACTTGAAATAGCTAGAAAGAAGCTAGGAACTTGAAATAATCATTTTTGGAAAGTATAAGGAAATCTGGAAATTTTTAAGTTAGAGTTGAGATTTTGGTCAACTTCAATAGACCATAACTCCTCACTCAGGATGAGTTAGGTGTATTTCCAGATGTGGTTGGAGAGCTCTTGGATTTATCTTTCCAACGCAGCCGAGTTTGCATGATTCTGAGTTTGTATGAGTGAGTTACGTCCTTTGTAAGTTGGGTTGTTCGAATAAAACTGCCCAATCCGGATTGTTAAAAATGGTAGTTTGGTCTTTTCCTTACCCAATTAATTAAATCCGTTTATTAGTAAAATAATTGGGGTCAAGACTGAGTTAGTTCAGTTTACGCTTCTGAAAATTTAAGTTAGGGTTTTTGGAGAAGGAACGCAAGAGAAAGGAAAGAAGAAAAGCAAGATTCACCAAGAACAATTGATTTTGGTTGTGGATTCGCCAAGAAGTTGATCCTAAAAGGTATGTGAGTCTCTCATAGCGATGGATTCATTCACCCACGCGCCAAACATGTTTAGTTTCAGTGCAATTCGTCCTAAAAGAATTTGAAAGTTGATGTTCTTGACATGAATTCTTGAATTTGAATGTTGTTCTTGAATTGGGTTGAATTGTGGAGTTTCCGAGATCTTTACGTTGTGTTTTAGAGTTACTTAGAGTTAGGTTTTTGAGTACATACGCTGGGTATCGGGATCCAAAATGATCTTGAGGAAGATAATCGAATTTAGGTGGTTTGAGGCTGAAAAACGAAGAAGGAAAAAGTCGAGTAAGATTCAGGGAAAAAGTCCGCGTCGCGGACTTGTTCCCCCTGTCAATAAAAAACTGCTCTGCGTCGCGAAAAGGACGCGGACTCCTCTGTCTCAAATTTTAATTTCACGAGTAATTATTTAAAACACCTCCGAGTCGCGAACTTGTTCCAAGACGGTGATTTCGTAACTTTTCTCAAGTTTAACTATCCGAAATCATTCCTAAACATCATGAGGTCTTTCTAAACACAAATTATAATCCTTGAATCCATAATTCAATTCAAGGAAAGTTAAGAGTCAATTCAAGTGAAGTAAGAGTCAAGTCAAGTGAAGTCATCAAAGTTTTCAAGAGTCTTTTGCAAATGTTTCAACTTTGTTTTAAGACTTAAGTTTCAAGTTAAGCAAAGAGTAAAGAGTTGAGTTCATTTCTCATAAAGCTATTTGACGTTAAGCAAAGAGAAAAAGGTAAAGTTTTGAAATTCATTTCTTCAAAAGTATATGGGGACTAAGTGTTCCCAGAGAGATTTAAAATGTTTTCACATTTAAATAAGAACGGAAACTAAGATTCCAAAGAACCTTCGGGCTAGATTTCAGAAAAGAGTAATTAATAGCTTTCTAAATGAAGCAAGCAGGGAAACTGAGATTTCCAAGATAGCCTTTGAGCTAAGTTTTTGAGCACTAATCTCAAATCACAGAAAAAGTATGTTTTTTTTTTACATAAAGAGCTAGTATATTTTTTGGGAGTAGTATTAAGCACCGATGGGGAAGAGTTCATACAACTATCAGCCCCCTTAAACCATGTAGCCATCATGGGTAGAAAAGGGTCATACATTTTAGATGAACCCTTTTCGAAATAGACTAGTGGATCCTTTAGGCAGTTCAGGTCCTATACCTTTGGCCAGGTATAGGATGCGCTGGCAGCGTGAGGAAGATCGTTGTATAATCACTATAGCTCTTAAGTGATGGTTGTCGATTAGAGAAACTCCCACATAAGTTATTGTATTTTTATATACATCAGTTCATTGTATTTCTAAATACATTTTAGAGTTATTTGTATCTTCCATACACACAGAGTTGATATCATGTTTTCAAACAACTTTTCTTTATATTTCACTTGCTTTGGAACTGCTTTATATTGAAATGAGTTATGTCATGTTGAGTTGAGTTGAGCCAGGTAGGTTCTTCAGTTTCTCTCAAATTCTTTCAAGCTTATGTTATTTTAGCATTCCAACTCGCATACTCGTACATTCAATGTAGTGATGCCAGTTGGCCTGCATCGTATTATGATACAAGCACAGGTAACTAGGATCGACATTTCGGCGCTTCGTTGATCCAGTGAGCAGTCCAGAGTCTGTTGGTGAGCCTCCTTGCTTTCCGGAGGATCCATTTCATTGATTTCTAGTTTAGTTCATTAGGATGTTGTGGGGTCTGTCCCAACATCCATCCCAGTTGTTATTAGAGGCTTTATAGACAGTCAGATGTTAGTACTTTGAGTCTTTTCAATAGCATTTCTTATTGTTAAGACTTGGGTTGCCACTTTTGGCCAAGTTGAATGTTTAGCTTTTAACATTCTCAGTTATTTTATGATTTAGTTCAGTTAAGTGTTATTGATCATCAAGTATGAATGTTGTCTTCCGTTGAGTAAGTAAGTCAGGTCAAGGGTTCGCTTGTGGCCAGCAATGGTGTTCGAATGCCAGTCCCGCCCAGGGTATAAGCTCGGGGCATGACAAACTTGGTATCAGAGAGCAGAGTTCAAGAGTCGTAGGGAGTCTATGAAGCCGTGTCTGTAGAGTCCTAGTTATCGGTGTGATGCGCGCCACATCTATAATTAGGAGGCTGCAACATTTAAGAACTATCTCACTTTTTTCATACTCATTTCGTGCGATAGAGTTAATATCTATAAAGTTTCATTATAATTCGTGCTTGCGCATGTTTCCAGATAATCATTCCTTCACGAAGAGTAGTCAGAGATTGTCCTGGTAGTGGAAATGTCGGGGAACAAGGGGTACCTAATGCAATAGAAGTGCAACCCCAAGGAGAGGTCAGCAAGGCTGAATTCTGCAAAGCTATCCGGATGTTAAGTCAAGTTGCGACCTATCAAGTTGAACAAAGAGATAATCGACAAGAAGTGACTGATATTTCAAGGATTCGTGAGCTTTTAAGGATGAACCCACTAAGCTTTACCGGTTCAAGTGTCACTGAGGATCCAAAGAACTTCATTGAGGAGCTGAAAAGATTATTTGATATGATGTGTGTTGCTGATAAGGAGAGGGTCGAACTAGCTGCATACCAAATGAAGGGTGTCGCTAGAATCTAGTTCGACCAATGGAAAAAGAATAGGGCTGAGGATGCGCCAGTAGTGAGTTGGGCTGTGTTTGAGTGTGCTCTCATGGGGCCTTTCTTTCCCTGTGAGTTGCGAGAGGCAAAGATAAACGAGTTTCTCACCCTTAATCTGGAGTCTATGAGTGTTCATGAATACAGTCTAAAGTTCACACAACTTTCCCGCTATCCGGAGATGGTTGCTGACATAAGGAGCAGGATGAGTTTATTTGTTGCTGGGTTGTCTCGTCAGTCAAGCAAGGAAGGCAAGGCAGCTATGTTGATAGGGGATATGGACCTAGCAAGGCTTATGATCCATGTACAACAAGTTGAGGAGGATAAGCCAAAGGATAGAGAAGAGTTTAAGAATAAGAGGGTTAAGACATCAGGGAACAAGTTCAGGGAGCAAAAGAGTAATGCCAACCGGTCTTTCTCCCAACAGAAACAGAAGGGGCCTAATCCACCATCTGCTAGTGAACCTGCACTTAGGAACAAAGGTGAGTACAATGGTCCGAATTCCACAGTTAAGTCTGCCTATTTTCAAGGTAGTGTGGCGCAAGGGGGTAGTAAGCCTCCTGCATGTGCCAAGTGTTGTAGGAACCACCCAAGTATTTGTCGTGAGGGCTCCACTGGTTGTTTCAAGTGTGTTCAGAGTGGGCATTTCATGCGAGAGTGTCCAAAGAACAAACAGGGTAATGGGGGCAATAGAGCCCAGTCTTCTTCAGTTGCACCACCAGACAGGGCTGCACCTAGAGGAGCTACTTCCGGTACTGGCGGAGGAGCAAACCGCCTCTATGCAATCACTAGTCGCCAAGAGCAAGAGGATTCACCAAATGTTGTCACTGGTATGATCCAAGTCTTTGACTTTACTGTTTATGATTTGCTAGACCCAGGAGCAAGTTTGTCTTTTGTAACTCCTTATGTTGCTATGAACTTTGATGTTATTCCTGAGCAACTTAGTGAACCATTCAGTGTTTCTACACATGTTGGTGAGTCAATTCTAGCAGAGAGAGTCTATCATGGTTGTTTTGTTTCCGTCAATCGGAAGAGTACAATGGCTAATTTAATTGAGTTAGACATGATAGAATTTGATATCATTCTTGGTATGGACTGGCTTCATACCTGTTATGCCTCAGTTAATTGTAGAACTCGAGTAGTCAAGTTTCAGTTTCCAAGTGAGCCCGTCTTAGAGTGGAAATACAGTTCAGCAGTGCCTGAGGGTCATTTCATTTCGTACCTTAAGGCAAGGAAGTTAGTTTCTAAGGGTTGTATCTATCACTTAGTCCGAGTTAATGATTCTAGTGCTGAGGTACCTCCTATTCAGTCAGTTCTAGTGTAAAAAGAGTTTTCCCAGAAGTCTTTCCAGATGATCTTCCCGGAGTCCCTCCTGAGAGAGAAATAGACTTCGATATAGATCTTCTTCCAGATACTCGTCTGATATCTATTCCGCCATATAGAATGGCACCAGCAGAGTTGAAACAGCTTAAAGAGCGATTGAAAGATCTTTTAGAGAAAGGGTTTATTCTACCAAGTATCTCACCTTGGGCCGCTTCGGTCCTGTTTGTGAGAAATAAAGATGGTTTCCTTAGGATGTGTATAGATTACCGCCAGTTGAACAAGGTTACCATTAAGAATAAGTACCCTCTTCCAAGAATTGATGATCTTTTCGATCAGCTTCAGGGTGCTTCCTGTTTCTCAAAAATTGACCTTAGATCAAGCTATCATCAATTAAGAGTAAGGGAATATGATAATCCAAAGACAGCTTTCAGAACCAGATATGGTCATTATGAGTTTTTGGTCATGTCCTTTGGTTTGACCAATGCACCAGCAGCGTTCATAGATCTTATGAATGGCGTCTTCAAAGCTTATTTAGATATGTTTGTTATCGTCTTCATTGATAACATACTAATCTATTCAAGGAATGAAGAAGATCATGCTAGTCATCTCAGAATAGTTCTTCAAACTTTGAAAGATAAGGAGTTGTATGCTAAGTTTTCCAAGTGTGAATTTTGTCTTAAGTCTTTGGCATTCTTAGGCCATATTGTGTCTGGAGAAGGAATTAGAGTTGACACTCAAAAGATAATGGCAGTGCAGAACTGGCCTAGACCCATATCTCCAACGGATATTAGGAGTTTCTTGGGGTTGGGTGGCTATTATAGAAGGTTTGTAGAGGGGTTTCTCATCCATTTCGTCACCTTTGACGAAGTTGACTCAGAAAATAGTGAAATTTCAATGGTCTGAAGCTTGTGAGAAAAGCTTTTAGGAATTGAAGAAGAGGTTGACTAATGCCCCAGTTTTGTAACATCCGGCAATGTGAAATAATTGAAGAGGCCTAGAATTGGAAATTTCATTTTTGGAAAGAATTTTAAAGTTTTGGAAATTTTGGCTAAGGAAAAATGTGCAATTTTGGTCAACTTTGAACAGCCATAAATTATAGCTCAGGATGATTTAGGTGGAGTTCCAGTTATGGTTGCAAAGTTCGTGGAAAGATCTTTCCAACGCCACCGAGTTTGCTCAATTCCGAATTCGTATGAGCGAGTTATGGCCATTGAAAGTTGGGCAGTTGGGCAAGGAATCCGTCCGGAAAATTAAGGGTATTTTGGTCTTTTCCCTAGCCTTTTATTTTGGTTATATAAATGTGTTAGGCTGATCATTTTGATCAGTTTTACCATTTTAAAAGGAGTGAGAGTGAGGGTTTTGAGAGAAGAAGAAGAGAAGAAGAGAAGAAGAGGAGATCAAGCAAGGAGATCATCGTGGATTTTCGTCGGGGGTGATCCCTACCAAGGTATGTGAGCTTTTAGTGTTGGGTGATCCTTTTCCCCACACACCTAGC
>NW_006239209.1:531375-531503 GCF_000226075.1 Solanum tuberosum | reverse complement strand
TTAAATAGTTTTACAAAGCTTTATATATATTGCATGTGTCTCATTGCTTTATATTAAGTTCATTTATTGTTGAGTTGTACAGAGCCAAGGTAAGTTCTCTTTTGTATCCTTTTCAAGCTTAAGTTGTT
>NW_006239209.1:516863-531095 GCF_000226075.1 Solanum tuberosum | reverse complement strand
TTTTAGAGGCTTCATAGACAGTCAGTCAGTTAGTTTTGAGTCTCTTATCTATGTATATATGTAAATATTCTATTTTGAGACTCGAGTTGCCTTTTTGGCCAGATATGTATCATTTGAGTTGTTTATGTCTTTGCATGGCATTGAGTTATTCTGTTGAGTAGGTTTCCGCTGAGTTAAGAAAGTCAGGCCAAGGGTTCGCTTGGGCCAACAATGGTCTCCGAGTGCCGGTCCCGCCCAGGGTGTAGGCTCGGGGCGTGACAAGTTTTGACCCTACCAGAAGGTACTCAAGGTTTTGTGGTGTATTATGATGCATCTAGAGTTGGTTTGGGTTGTGTGTTAATCCAGAATGGCAAAGTTATAGCTTATGCCTCCAGACAGTTAAAAGTTCACGAGAAGAACTACCCAACACATGATTTAGAATTGGATGTCGTAGTAATTGCTTTGAAAATGTGGCGCCGTTATCTTTGTGGTGTGCCTGTGGATTTGTTCACCGATCATAAGAGTCTTTAGTATGTGCTTAGTCAGATAAAGCTTAATATAGACGAAGGAGGTGGTTAGAATTACTCAAGGATTTTAACATGAGTATTCTTTATTACCCAAGTAAGACTAATGTTGTTGTTGATGCCTTAAGCAGTTTGTCTGTGGGTAGTACCACCCATTTTGAGAAAGATAAGGAAGCGTTAGCAAATGCGGTGCATAGACTTGCACGATTATGAGTTCGACTAATGGATCCCACAGAAGGTGGAGTGGTGGTGATGAATAGGACTGAATCATCAATTGTGTCAGAAGTAAAAGGAAAGCAAGACCAAGATCCCTTATTGCTTGAATTAAAAGGCAAGTGTTCATAAGAAAAAACTGATGGCTTTTGAACAAGGGGGAGATAGTGTTTTGAGGTATCAAGGTTGATTGTGTGATTGGGTATACTTGAAAGTTCCACCTATGAAGGGTATTATGAGGTTTGGTAAGAAGGGGAAACTTAGCCCCCAGTATGTTGGTCCTTACAGAATTTCCAAAAGAATGGGAAATGTAGCTTATGAGTTGGAGTTACCACAAGAGTTAACAGCGGTTCATTCGGTATTCCATGTCTCCATGATTGGAGGAGTGAATGGGAGATCCTTCACTTATCATACCAACCGAAATTTTGGTATCGAGGATAGCTTGTCTTATGAGTAGATTCATGTTCAGATTCTAGATTGCCAAGTTCATAAGTTGAGGACTAAGGAAGTAGCATCAGTCAAGGTTCTTTGGAGGAAACAATTTGCTGAGTAAGCTACTTGGGAAGCTGAAAAGGATATGAAGAAGAGATATCCACATCTCTTTGAATCTGGAGAAAGTGCAGACCAAGGTACTAATTCTCTTCTTAGTACTCTTTAAGTTATGAGTGAGCCTGTTGTTTGTTTGCATTTGCTTGTTGGGTGTTTGAACTTGATGTTACACCCTTAGCCTAGAAAGAGTAATCTCATTCGAGGACGAATGTTCCCAAGGGGGAGATATTGTAACATCTCGCAAATTGAAATAGCTAGAAAGAAACTAAGAACTTGAAATAATCATTTTTGGAAAGTATAAGGAAATTTGGAAATTTTTAAGTAAGTTAAAGTTGAGATTTTGGTCAAAGTACAATCGACCATAACTCCTCACTAAGGATGAGTTAGGTGAAGTTCCAGATGTGGTTGGAGATCTCTTGGATTTATCTTTCCAACGCTACCGAGTTTGCACGATTCCGAGTTCGTATGAGTGAGCTACGTCCTTTGTAAGTTGGGTTGTTCGAATAAAGAAATGCCCAATCCGGATTTTTAAAAACGGTAGTTTGGTCTTTTCCTTACCCAATTAATTAAAATCCGTTTATTAGTAAAATATTTGGAGTCAAGACTGAGTTAGTTCAGTTTACGCTTTTGAAAATTTAAGTTAGGGTTTTTGGTAGAAGGAACGCAAGAGAAAGGAAAGAAGAAAAGCAAGATTCACCAAGAACGATCGATTTTGGTTGTGGATTCGCCAAGAAGTTGATCCTACAAGGTATGTGAGTCTCTCATAGCGATGGGTTCATTCACCCACGTGCCAAACATGTTTAGTTTCAGTGCAATTCATCCTAAAAGAATTTGAAAGTTGATGTTCTTGACATGAATTCTTGAGTTTGAATGTTGTTCTTGAATTGGGTTGAATTGTGGAGTTTCCGAGATCTTTACGTTGTGTTTTAGAGTTACTTTGAGTTATGTTCTTGAGTACATACGCTGGGTATCGGGATCTAAAATGAACTTGAGGAATATAATCGAATTTAGGTGGTTTGAGGCTGAAAAACGAAGAAGGAAAAAGTCGAGTAAGGTTCATGAAACAAGTCCGCGTCGCGAACTTGTTCCCCCTGTGAACAAAAATCTGCTCTGCGTCGCGAAAAGGACGCGGACTCCTCTGTCTCAAATTTTAATTTCACAAGTAATTATTTAAAACACCTCCGAGTCGCGAACTTGTTCCAAGATGGTGATTTCGTAACTTTTCTCAAGTTTAACTATCCGAAATCATTCCTAAACATCATGAGGTCTTTCTTAACACAAATTATAATCCTTGAATCCATAATTCAATTCAAGGATCAGTTAAGAGTCAATTCAAGTAAGAGTTAAGATCAAAGTCAAGAGTCAAGTAAGAGAAGTTCATTTCAAGTTTTAATAAGTCTTTTACAAACGTTTTAACTTTGTTTTAAGACTTAAGTTTGAAGTTAAGTAAAGAGAAAAGGTAAAGTTTTTGAAATTCATTTCTTCAAAAGTATATGGGGACTAAGTGTTCCCAGAGAGATTTAAAATGTTTTCACATTTAAATAAGAACGGAAACTAAGATTTCCAAAGAACCTTCGAGCTAGATTTCAGAAAAGAGTAATTAATAGCTTTCTAAATGAAGCAAGTAGGGAAACTGAGATTTCCAAGATAGCCTTTGAGCTAAGTTTTTGAGCACTAATCTCAAATCACAGAAGAAGTATGTTTTTTTTTACATAAAGAGCTAGTATATTTTTTGGGAGTAGTATTAACCACCGATGGGGAAGAGTTCATACAACTATCAGCCCCCTTAAACCATGTAGCCATCATGGGTAGAAAAGGGTCATACATTTTAGATGAACCCTTTTCGAAATAGACTAGTGGATCCATTAGGCAGTTCAGGTCCTATACCTTTGACCAGGTATAGGATGCGCTGGCAGCGTGAGGAAGATCGTTGTATCATCACTATAGCTCTTAAGTGATGGTTGTCAGTTAGAGAAACTCCCACATAAGTTATTGTATTTTTATGTACAATAGTTCATTGTATTTCTAAATACATTTCAGAGTTATTTGTATCTTGCATACACACAGAGTTGATATCATGTTTTTAAACTACTTTTTTTTATATTGCACTTGCTTTTGAACTGCTTTATATTGAAATGAGTTATGCCATGTTGAGTTGAGTTGAGCCATGTAAGTTCTTCAGTTTCTCTCAGATTCTTTCAAGCCTATGTTATTTTAGCATTCCAACTCGCATACTCGTACATTCAATGTACTGATGCCAGTTGGCCTGCATCGTATTATGATGCAGACACAGGTAACTAGGATCGGCATTTCGGCGCATCGTTGATCCAATGAGCAGTCCAGAGTCTGTTGGTGAGCCTCCTTGCTTTCCGGAGGATCCATTTCATTGCTTTCTAGTTTAGTTCAGTAGGATGTTGTAGGGTTTGTCCCAACATCCATCTCAGTTGTTATTAGAGGCTTCATAGACAGTCAGATGTTAGTCCTTTGAGTCTTTTCAATATCATTTCTTATTGTTAAGACTTGGGTTGCCACTTTTGGCCAAGTTGAATGTTTAGCTTTTAACATTCTTAGTTATCTTATGATTTAGTTCAGTTAAGTGTTATTGATCATTAAGTACGAATATTTTCTTCCGTTGAGTAAGTAAGTCAGGCCAAGGGTTCGCTTGTGGCCAGCAATGGTCTTCGAGTGCCAGTCCCGCCCAGGGTGTAGGCTCGGGGGGTGACATACACGTACCGACAATGTAATGAATTTTATGCTCTATCAATATCACGTTATACAAATTTAAAAATATCTTCAAGTAATATCTTATAGTAATGGAATTTGTAATCCTTAATGTAAGACAATTTTACTTGTTACTACTTGTAGAAGTTACGAACCTTTTTTTTTGTTTGAATTTCTATGGGTTTTCAATAGCTCGAGAGAAAGAAAGATTGGTGAAGTTACATATTATCTGGAAGATCCAAACTGTGTTGACCAACAATTTGAGAAGCTTGAATTTGTGGAACTAAGAGAGTTTGAGGGGACAGTATTTGAACTCATTTTCTTAAAACAAATATTGTCATATTCCCCTTCACTTTCAGGGATGATTGTTGAACCTTCTGATGATCTTGATGCAACAGAGGTACTGGATTTGTATGAAGAACTTATGATGTCCTTAAAAGCATCACTAAGGGTAAAAGTCATTGTGGCACCTCATGGTCAAGATGTGTAACTTGTGTTAAGAGGCAGATTCATAATTTTATTCTATGGAATATTTCAGACGATTTCAGTGACTTTTACTTTCATTTCATCCTTGAACTTGTGATATTTTATGGGGATCTTCTTTAATTTAATGTGGAGATTATGGATGAACTATTATTTCTTTGTATTTTTCAATTTGAATACTTGTTGTTTATGGTAGGATATGACATAAGCAAATTCTACGTCAATAATATACATACGAGAAAGATGCCGCTATACGCGGAAGCACGCCTTAGTCATTAAAAAGATCATTCTAAAGCTATGCATACTTAAGTGCAAAGTAGATAATATCACTAATGGGTATTAGACCCACCGCGCAAGCAACCTTATTAGTTATGTGGTTGATGGTGGGCAAAACCTTAAGGTTCAAGTAAATTTAGGAAAATCCCAAAATTGTTGAAATGATGGTTGAGAAAACCTCAATGAATACTTGTAGATAATTCTCATAGCTTGATCAAGCGTGTCAAATTAAAGACATTATCCTTCACCCCGTAGCACCAACCCAATGATCTGCTTTTGAACTAGAAATAACTTCTTTATAGTTTTTATGCTCAAGCACATTAATAATCTCAACAACTAATAACACAAATTTCTCAAAATTTGCATATCCAAAATAATTTTCATCAACTACGTTTGCAAATATTTTTGGTCGGTTCATCACTCTCTTTTTTTGGCCTATTACAATGTATGAATTCTCAGAATTTTCATATTTCTCAAAATTTGCATATCCAGAAGAATTTTCATCAACTACGTTTACAAATATTTTTGGTATCACTCTCTTTTTTATTTTATGAATTCTCAGAATTTTCATATTTGAACTGCACTTTGGTGTCCCAAACAATTTTTGGACCAAATGGAAAATCATTGACGTTAAGTTTGGAATCACCAATCATGTTGCTTACTCATCAAAGTGCATTGTTTTTTTTTCTTAATGAAAGTACAGTCTATGCTATGATAGTTCAATCCAACAGGAACAATTATTACAAATATATATAGGTGAAAAGTGATACTCATAATATAAAAGGTTTGAAGGGTAATTTTGTCATTTAGTAAATTTATTCCATGACAAATTATGATAGGATTATTATACCATCGAAGGGGAGGGATAACTTATTTCGGTACTAATTATTAATTGTGGGGTAAGTTATTCCACACTTTCCAACCAAACAACAAATTTAGTGACACTATAATTTAATCTCAGGATTATTTTGTGTTATCCTTCACATGAAACGACCCCTAATTGCTTTGAAGTATTGGAAGTAGTTATCATAATCAATGTTTAGTCATTCTAAAGAGTAATATGACAATAATTTAAAAAGGTAAAAATGAAAAGTAATGTCTAATAAATGTCTTAATATTTTTTTCTTAAAGGGTGTGCAATATTCCAACAAATTATTTATTTTTAATTAATGGAGGAAGTACTATACTGTGTACTCCCTTGTTCCTATAAACATATCGTCCTTACTAAAAAATAGATGTTCCTTAATTAATATTTGTCATTTCACAAAATCAATACATAAAATGCAATATTCTTCGTATTTTACCCTTGAGAGTTATTAGCCTTGAAAATATGAATTTGACCGACATAGAAAAACTAAATGATTAATTCATGTTCATTGGCCAATTTAGTTAATCATAATAAATTAATTCATGTTCATATATGGAAAACTTGACTTCAAGAGAACACTAAAAAAGAGTACAATAGTAAACTTACCTAATTTCTTAAAGGGCAGTGAAATTTAAAATAATGACAACTAAATAGAAAGAAAGGAAGTGATTTTTAATAGTAATTACATGGTCTATTTCAATTAGTAGACAACTTTTCAAACAGTGACTTAATGATATGGGATATACTCAGTAGACTTCCTGTGAATGTGATTAATATTATTCTTATGCATTTGCCTTTACGAGATGTTGTTTGAACAATCATCTTGTCGAAGAATTGGAGATACAAGTAGCGTAAACTTTCAGAATTGAAACTTGATCAAATACTTTATGATACAACAAAGGAAAAGGAATCACCAGTGATTCAATTTGACAAACATTTTCAAGCACCTCAAGGCCAATCTTGTAGGACCAATTACGAAGTTTACCCTTGATGTTACTGGCCTTGAAAGTTGTCCTGTCATTCATGAGAAGACATATTTCTTCTCTAGGAATGGTATTCAACATTTTTTGCTTAACTGGATTACAATCCATCATCTGAAATCTATCTAGAATTTCTGAGGTCTGACATTTCAAACTCATCCATCATCGACTTCTTAAATTCTTCAAAC
Source organism: Solanum tuberosum (assembly GCF_000226075.1). NCBI lineage: Eukaryota > Viridiplantae > Streptophyta > Magnoliopsida > Solanales > Solanaceae > Solanum > Solanum tuberosum. The sequence goes on along the minus strand of NW_006239209.1, from coordinate 524,314 downwards.
ATGACACCACAATTTCAAGTAAATATAAGATCATCAACATACAAGCAACTAATTAGCATCTTTCCTTTATCCCCAATCTTAACAAACAATGTATGCTCATAAGGACATTTTGAAAAACCAACTTTTAGAAAATACTCCTCAACGTGACTATACCAAGCCCGAGGAGCTTGTTTTTGACAATAGAGGGCCCTTTTCAATCTATAAACCTTATCCTCATTTTCAATTTTAACATAACTAGGTTGTTCTACAAATACTGGTTCCTCCAAGTACCCGTGTAAGAACGCCGACTAGACATCTAGCTGAAAAATAGGCCAAGACTTCTGAGCTGCTAATACGATAACCAATCTGATTGTATCATGTCTAGGAACGGGAGAAATACTTCTGTATAATCTGTCACATATTGTTGCTTGTATCCTTTAGCCACTAAATGTGCCTTGTACTTGTCCACTTCACCATTTTTCTTCAACTTTGTTTTGAAGATCCTTTTCACTTCAATGGTTTTCTGTCCATTTGGAAGATCTGACAGCTCCCAAGTATCATTTCGCTCAATAGCATCAATTTCATAATCCATTGCTTTTCTCCACCTTTCTTCCTTCACAACACTCTCAAAAGATGTAGGATCGCAATCTGAAGACAAAGAAGAATGAGTAATTGGATCTTCAATTCCAGTTACCTTGTAATCTTTCATCCAAGCAGGCCTTCTTCTAACTCGTACGACAGTTTGAGTTGCTTCTTCATTTGCTACAGAAATTGTTGGTGAAGTTGTAGTGGCTGAAACTGATGAATTTCCCAGCACACAGGGTGCTGACAATTTCTCTTGTTCAACGTCATAGTCACGGAGGATTTGGGTAGGCTGCTGCCTATTCCGATCCAAGTGCTTTCCTCGTCAAAAGTAACATCCATATTGATAACAATCTTTTTGATCAATGGATTAAACAACTTATGCTTTGGAAGACTCACTTAAACCAAGAAAAACACAATTTTCAGCCATGCCATCAAGTTTTTTCCTCCTTTCATCTGGGACATGATCATATGCAATGCATACAAAGATTCTAAAATAATCTAGTGTTGGTTTTCTCCCATTCCATGCCTCCTGTGGTGTCATATTTTTAAGAGAAAAAATTGAGCTTCTCTTTAAAATATGTACAGTACTACAATTTACAGACTCTGGCCAAAAAGTCTTTGGAATGCTTTCTCTGACTAACGGAGCCTGAATGAGGTGTCTAAAATGAACAAAGTCTGGTTAGGGGGGCCATCGATGAGTTTGGCCATGTTTTTTCTATAAAGGATAATTTGATTTAATCATAAAGGAAATGATAGGTTGTACTTTTAATTAGATAATCACTTTATAATCATACACTTATATGATTAGCTGAATACTAAAAACCACAAGTCATCATTGAAATTTTTTAAGCCGTAATTTTTCATATTTATCTTTAAATACCTTGAAGATAGATTACCTTTATAGAAGCCTATTATTTTTCTAGAAATATTTTGATGTTTGCTGTAAAGACACTCAAATTTTTATTTAATAGAAAATACTTATAACTAAAAATACTAATTAAAAATTGAAGATATAACAAATACATTCCTAGTAAAAAGATTGCATTCTTAATTATAAAATTATTGACAAAAAGTACAATAAAACAACTAAATGTATTTCAATTTCTATTTTCATATCTTCATATGGAGGAGACATTATTAGCTAACATGTTTTGTAGTTTAATCTTTCGATATAACAAACGATGAGATTTTATTCTTTCTCACTATTTAGAACTAGTATACGTACCCGCGCGTTGCTCGGATAATATTAAAGAAAATAATTATGTTATATATCATGTTCAATATATATTATATACTTGTGTATACAATTTAATTTAATGCAAATTAGTATATCAAATTAGTATATCAATGAGTGAAGCCTATTAATGTATGAGTTATTATTGCATATTTATGAGATGATTTGCAAAGCAAGTTTTTCCGTACTTCTTGATGCATCTTAAATACTTGTAATTTATGAAAAAAGGTCAAATATGATAAAAATTTGTCATAAAATTCTCAAGTTACAAAGAATATACATCAACTTTAAAATCTAAAATTAATATAAAAAATATTACATAAAAAATTTAAGTATAATAGAAATTTAATTAAAAACATAGCATTTAAAAAATATTAAATTAAAAAATTTATATAATGAAAATAATAATAAAATATTCCTTGATGATTTTCTCAGCCTGTTTATCACTCCACTTAAATAACCTTAGTCGTACATTTTCTTTTTACACAAAATTAAAACTAATAAATATACTCAATCAATGTACAATTTTAAATTAAAATTTGAAATAATAAGGGGCACTTAACTACTCAAAATATCAAATGAACTAACATTATCTCTTTTATTTTTAGTTTATATATTTTATTTTTTATTTTTTTAATTCAATGATAAATTCTTTTTTTGGTGTGTGGTAAGTGATAATCAAGTTGTAGTGGTAAAACTTACTTTTAGAAACTAAGCAATGATACTATATTTTTAGAAACTAATTAAGTACATCTCCAATTTTTGCAATCATAATATGCACCTCAATAGGATATTATTATTATATTACTTATAAAAATAAATCAATATATAAATAAATAATAGGATTATTGAATTCACATTCCCTCATTATTTGTTTATTGTTTAACAATTTTAGAAAAGGAAGCATGAAACAATGACATAAATAATCAACCCAAATCATGACTTATGTGTCTAAATATTAATATAATGGCATGAAACATTGTTACATTCCTAAATCTTAATCCACTTTCAACCTTAAATATCCAAAATAGAAATGTTGTGCACAAATCAAATGAATATTTTTAAAATATGCCATTCGTAAATTAATATTATAAGGTTCATTAAATTCAATAGAATTTTTTTTGTCAATATGTCAAATTTTTGCCAATAAATATGATAAGAATTTGACAAACATTATTATTAATAATTCATAACTTAATAAAGCGATTGTACACTCTTATTAAGTAGTTATCTTGAACTTAAACTCATTAAATTAAGCCCACACTTAAAATTGTATTTCATTATCCTGCAAACCCTTCACATTCAAAAATAACTAATTGAAAAAAATTTAAAAGCAATTCATAAATTTTAAAATAATGAAGAATAGTTATAAAGTTGAGTATACTAATATGCATTAGAACAGATGGGATTCTAAAATTCAGTTTATATGTGCAATAAGTATAATGACTATCTAGCATACATACAACCTCCCTAAGCAATTACCTTACACTTCTTCTGTTGTTGATTTCAGGTTGTCGTCCTCAGAGTTTATTGATTGTTCAAAAATAAATTCATTTGAAAGCAAATTTTTAATCTCATTATAAAAGTTATTTATTCGTCTAAGCAACCTAGCACAATAAAAAAGAAAGAAAGGAAAGTAGCGTCCAATATATATATATATACATATATATACTGTTGATTCATATGTGCAGCATTAACCATGTGAAAGTCATAGGATGACCACTCAGTCCAGCCTTTGGTGTACAGAACATCGAACTGTCTGGAGACTTTGTGCTCGAGTACAAAAGAGAGTTTCTTTAATCCATGTTGCAAAGCTTGTCTAATAGGATCCATCCAAGATTCCAAAACATTCCAACAAAGTAGTGCTTGGAATTACCTATCATTAATTTGAATAAAATAATTTACAACAGATAAGAACTTTACTAATAAATAACACAAATTGTTGATAGATTATAATAAAATCAAATCATCTCAAGGTCACTCGGGTAAGCAAATTGAGGACATATATCTGTATGTAAGTATTGCCTCAATGAATAATGTAAAACCAACAAACAAAACTGAAGAATTAAAGAATAGGTGCAAAAGAATTTAGAGAATAAAATAAAAATTTTGATGAAAAATTAGTTTATATAGGAAAAAGTAGATTGGAATTTGGCTTTATCTAGTATAGAGTTAGTTTTCGATTCAAATTTTTAAAAGATCAATGGTAACTTCCCATTCAAATTCAAAATTCAAAAAATTAATTTTATTTAGTAAAATTTATCTGTAAACTAATTTTAATAAACTTTAACTTTCAATTTCTTTTTATATATTTTATAGTTGCAATATAAAACTATATAAAAAAAATGTTTCAATCCAATTATTTTTTAGTAAACTTTATCTAGGTATAAAATTGGTTGATGTCCGAATTTTAATTTTATCTTTGAATTAATTAGTTTATTAGTTTATCTAGGTATAAACTTTATCTAGGTATAAAAACAGTTTTTTTTTATTAATTTGTTCAATTCTAAATAATTATCTAAGAGACTTTAAATTTTTTTAAAACTTTAGTTGTAAAATAAAATAGTTATTTATTATTTAATTTTATTATATATATAGATATAATTATTATAAATATAAGCTTTTTCCAAAGAACGTGGGTAGTTCTTACAATTAGGAGTATTTTTCATTTTTTGAAAGAAAAAAACAGTTTTTTTATTAGTTTCTTCAATTCAAATTTAAATAATTATATAAAAGATTTTAAAAAGAAAATATTATTTTATTTATTATTATTATTATTTATTAATAAAATATAATAACTTCCACCCAAAAAAATGAAGCATAACACACTCTATATTTTATAGAATTGTTTTAAATTAAAAAAAACGCTTATAAAATCTGTCCTAGATTCATTTTTTTTTAAAATAATCTATTTAATGTGATTTGAAGTGGAGTTTTATAATCAATTGATCTTTATTTGACATGTGTATTTTTATTTTAAATTTTGAATGCTGAATATTAAATTAGTTATATAATATTTAATTATTTATAATTTAAAATTTTGAAAATTTGTGGTGCTGACATGTGTCCTTTTTTCTTCTCTTATTATGAGCAACTTTTACATATAGCAAACACAAAATTCATATTTGTATGCTATAGCAAAGTTTGCATAATTGCGCTCCATAGCAAACATGCTATGACTAGGCTATTTCGCTATACATATATACAAAAGAAGCAATTGTATAAATCGCTGGCTCCTCTTCAGATTTGTATAATTTCACTGGCAGGCCATTTGTATAAATTGTTGTCAGCCCCTCGTTTGTATAAATCGTTGAGAGTCTCTCAATTTAATTTTATGTGTTTGTATATCTGTATAAAATTTGAATTTATATACAATTGAATCGAAATAAAATGTTTGTATATCAAATATCGTTCTCTCTCTCGCTTTATACAAACATAAATTTTTTGGGGGGTGCGGAATTCATTGTTGGTTTTTATGTTTTTTTGTTTGGGGGATGCTAAAGATTTTATTGTAATAGTCTTTGGCTAAGTGTTTTAATCTTGATATTTCTTTGATATTATTTAATGATGTATTCTAGGTATAACATATCTTGGGTTCTTAGGTATACATATAAATTATTTTCCATTAATTGTTCCAATAGTTTTATATCTTTCATAGCTTCTGTCCAATATTGTAAATATTCGTAGTTCATTTTAATCTGAATCTTCTATTTCTAAATCATATATTTCAGGGTTTGAATATAGATCATGTAGGTCTATCTCATACCATTGTTGGTTTACTATATCTTCTGATTCGTCGTCATTAAATATTTTTTCCCATATGATTCTTCTTAATTCAATTATTTTTATACCTTTAAGTATATATAAGATTAAAGTTTCATAACTTTTTATCATTTCATCATGCATATATGTAGTCATGTTCTTTGTTATGCAGGTTTTTGTTTTCAATTATTCCTTCCTACCATATCCATAACTGATTAAATTCATATTAGATTATTATGAACTAGATTATCTGTTTATCATGTTCTCCTGTCACTACTAGCATCGTACTTTAGTCTGAAATATCTGATTGGATTTTAGATTGCTCCATTATCTTTTAAGTATGAATATCTAGATATTTGAGAGTGTTTTTCTGAAAGCTTTTATTATATTTGGTTGAGTCTGCTTTACAATGTTTACAAATGAATCATTATATAGACAATGCAAATCTACTATTCTAGATGCTCTAATAATGCGTCTACTATTTACTTTATACTGTACACTTTATGACTTTTAAGCAAATAATTTACATCTTTACACTATTTGCTTTATCTTGTCGGCCATCTACTTGTCTCTATCTTCTTCTCTTTTTTTTTTATCTCTTGACTTCTAATCTTGTCGGCCATCTATCTTCTTTCATCTTTCTTCGTTGTATCATTTCAGTTGAACATCTGGAATTATATTATCTTCTCCATTGCATTTCGTACATATGTGGTCAGGATATTTGTGTCCAATTCGCTTACAATATCTAGTTAATAATCCTGGCGAAATAAATTCCGCCTTTAATGCTCTTGTTGTAGGTCGTTCTTCTGGTTTTAATAATGATAAAATCCATCGCTGGACTTCATCCATATCTTCTTTCCTTAGTTCTCTCGAATTTGAATATATTCGAATTGCTATATGTTACAATATATGCTATTTGAATAGTAGCTCATTTAAAGTCCATCGCTGGACTTCATCCATACCAGAACTGATCTCTAGAGTAGTAGCTCCATATAGCATTTCCATTTAAATAATTGTTTGCTAACTCTTGTATAATAGTTGATATACCAATTATTCTTTTATTGGCATAAAATTTGGTATCTCTATTTTTTGTATTTCTTCTTGTTGTCCAATATCTTTAGGTATAATCATGTCTTTGGTTAGTCCTATCTTGATAACTTGAATTGGAGGTTTTATCTCTTCGTATAATATCTCCGCTGGTGCTGTATAAAACTTTATATAAAATAAATTTCCCTTGGTAACTCTTTTATATGTGATGAATGCCTTGTGTAGTTCTGGTATTCCACTTATTTCTTCTCCATCGTATGTGTATACGGTATTTAATAGTCCATAATTGTAACATGTTCTCACTAAATTGGCGTTAGTTTTTGGCTGTGCGATTAACTTGTTATAACTTTGTAATTTTTGGGTTAGGTAATCCTGATTTGGTTCTTCGGTTGTAGTAGATCTAGGGTTACGGTTCAAATAAGTTTGGATTTTGTATATATTTTCAATATAGGTTCTCGTGATATGGTTATATAATTTTTTCTCATTTTGTTGGCTATCTGCATATGTAGAGGTTTGTGGTTCCATAGCCAATGTGTTTCTTGGCATTCTTGGAGTAAATGGTTTTTCAAATAGCTGGTTTAAGTTTGCATTCTTATCCTGTTTTTCACTAACTTGTTTGCTTGTACATGCAGCTATATTTAAACAAACATTATGGGTTTTAAGGTGTTTCCCAACGTCACCTTTTAGATCTGGATTTTTAAAGTCTTCCGATTGACTTAGCTCCGCATTTTTACAGTCATGCTGCTGACTTGTACCAGCTTTAGACTTCAGATTATCTTCATTAGCCTTTAGCTTTTGTATCTCGTTGTCCATACTATCCACTTTTGTACAAAGTGTAGTAATA
>NW_006239209.1:516333-516646 GCF_000226075.1 Solanum tuberosum | reverse complement strand
AAATCTTGTATTTTCATTGTTAGCCACCATTTTACTTGTGTGTTGTCTGTCCTTATAATAAATTTGTTATATACAATATATGGTTCAAATGATAATAAACATTTATTTACTGAATATAATTCTTTTCTGTTTATTTCCCATTTTATTTCTGTATTAGTAAATGTTCCTGAATAGTATCTACAATGATGTTCTATCTTATCTTTATCATACCTATATTTTAAGACTCCTCCATAACTCTTTTCACTGGCATCTGATTCTACTATATAAGTAAATTTTTTGTTTTCATCCGGAAAATATAGTTTAGGTAGGTTCT
>NW_006239209.1:511256-514983 GCF_000226075.1 Solanum tuberosum | reverse complement strand
TTTGCATCACTATATCCTCTCAATACTGTTGGATATTTGTTATAATGCAAGACATAAATTTGAGTATGTTTAAATACCCCAAAACTTTTTCCATTATTATTTAATGAGTTCGATTGGGATTACTCGTGAACTGACTCAGTTTATTAATAGCACATGCTATATCTGATCGTGTACACTTTCTGATATACATCATATTTCCCAATACTTTAGCATAATCCAATTGTGAGTCACTTTCACCTTCATTCTTTTGAAGTGTCAAACTCACATTTATTGGAGGCTTGACAATATTAAAATCCAAATATTTGAACTAGTCAACTATCTTTTCAATGTAATGAGACCGTGACAATGCTAAACATTATGGAGTTCTAAGGATTCTTATTGTAATGACCCTAAAGGTCATTTTTTGAAATTTTCATAAAATGACCGTTTTACCCCTCCCGATAGTTGCCCCGAGTCCTAATTGTTGTATTTTCGAAGTTGGTTTGAAGGAAAATTGATGAAAAGTTGAGTTTTTGGAAAGTTGAGTTTTTAAGAGTTAAAGTTTGGTTAAAAGTGCTATTTCGAGTCATTTGGAGTTTCGAGACTCGAATCGGATTTTCGTCGATTCTAGCAGTTTTAGAATGTCGAAACGGGTCTATGAGAACTTACGAAGTTGAATTTGGAGTTAAAACGAAGATTTGAGGTCCTAAGTTGCTAAAATTGTGAAATTTTGATCAAGAGTTGACTTTGGTCAACAAACGAGGTTCCGGTGCTCGAAATGGAATTCCGAGGGCACCGTTGGATTCAGGGGTGATTCTAAGTCTAGAGTGAGTCTTGGTGGAATTTTTAGAGGCCCCGAGTGCGTTTCGAGTTTTTGAGCCCAAAGTTAGTTTCTTGACGCCTTATCGGATACCGGGTCAAGGAGACCTCAAATTCAAATTCCGACGATTTCATTGAGTCCGAAATGTTATTTTCAAGCTAGTAGCATATTTGGTTTGTGTTTGGGAACGTGCCAAATGAGTTTTGGGTGAGCTTTTAAGCTTCTTGGATGCTTTGACACTATTTCAGCAAATTGTGGCAACTAAAGGGTTCATTATTAGTTTTAAAGGTCGAAATTTTTTTCGAAGGTTCTGAAATTTTGAGCATGAATTATAGGACTTATCTGCAAAATTTGGTGCATTTTCGCTAACCCGAGATTGGACTTTTATCGCAAATAAGAAATAATTGTTTACCGAGTAGAAATGATATTTGACTGGGCAAACGAGCATGAAATTGAGCTCCGATTGAACGAGAAGGTCAGTATCATTATTTAAGACATTTACGAAAAAGAATCGGGTCATTTCACTATCATATGAGGAAATTACGGCCTTTTTAGTGAAAGATTAACTGCTGTTTTTCTGGTGCATAACAGTCATGCACTGTTATAAAAATCTCAGACTGTGTTCATTTGGTATTTTGAGCATATCGGGAGTTCTAGAGATCGGAATGGAGTGATTCTTACGGGTTTCTTCTTGAATTAATATGAGGGTTAGTATTCAATCTTCAATTCGACATTTTCTCATAATTTCTTTATCTGGGTTTTTTTCCTATCCGTAAATCTCTTGGGAAAAATTGGGGTTTTATCGATTTGGACTCCCTTTTTGATGAAAAAGGTATATTTACGATCCTTATGTTATGGGTAAACTGATTTTAACAGAAAATTATTGATTCATCGATTATTTTCATCATATTAACCGCGTACAATTTGGACTTTCCCGGTAAAGTTAAAGTTTGATAAATTGAGAATTTCAAGGTCGATCTTAACTCCGTTTTTGATGAAATTTCATATTTGAACTTATCTAAGCATGGGTAAGATATTTTTCAAGAGATATTTCATTTTCGAGTCGGGGTTTCGGATCCGAATATTTTAGGCTTCTTCAAGAACGTGGATTTCCCTTCAAATTGAGTTTGTGAATTGATTTCAACTCCGTTTTCAAATTGATTTTCACCATTAGCTTCCAAATACTTTAAGGATCATTTTACATAAAAAATTTCCAGATTTGGGTATCGTTTTCCGGTATGAGACATTTGGACCGTTTTGCCCTTTTTCCCTAAATTTCTTGATTTTGGTGTCATTGGACTCGAATTGTGATTGTGAATAATTGTTTGAATAGATTATCATGATCCGGATTATACTCGGAAAGGAAAGGCTCAAGTCAAGTAACTTTTGGAGTTCGTTTTAAGGCAAGTGGCTTCCAAACTTTGTAAAACTCTTAGACTACGCATAACTACCTTCCTAATTGTGTTGGGGGAGTAATGGGGATTGAGGATGAGTTTTATTTGTTGATTGAAATTGTTGTAAATGAAAGATGGGGAATAAAACGAGCTAAATGTGTTATATGTGACTTGAATTTGTTGAATAAGTCATGTGATAACTGATATTGAGGGGATAGAAGAGCACGAGTAGGCTATGATTGATACATACATTGACGTTGAGACAGATGATGTGTAATACTATGATGTGATCGTGATATGATTGTGATTGATGACATGTGCATATTCATTATTCATCCCATGTGTGAACTATCTGTTGCATGAGTTCTGAGACACTGATATGAGGATGGATGGATATGAGACACAGTTGAGACTAGCTCCGGCTAGAGATATATGAGATGGACTAGCTCCGGCTAGCGATTTGGCGCTTAAACCAATTTCTTATTGTTGGTATTTTGAATATTTTTTCTACGCTTAGGTCTAATTCTTTTCCTTTTATTTGTTCAAATATATTATTATCAAATATTATTTTTTGTTGTACAGTTTCTTCATTTTGATATTTTTCTTTAGTTATTATTTGTATATCTATTTCAGTCATTTATACAATATTCATTATCTGATTCTATTACTGAATTATTTTCTATCTCGTTTATTTCATTTTCTGATAATTCATATATACTATCATCGCTTTCTAATTCATAATCTATATACTCTATTTGTATATATTTTTCATTTTCTATCAATATCTCTGATATTTGTTTTTTCTTTGAATTTTTAGGTAATTTGCAATCCTTAGCTATGTGCCCTAATTTTCCACAGTTATAGCAAGTACATTCCGTTAGTTTCTTTTTTGGTCTATATGGTCTTTTAGTTTTGTAGTTTTTTACGTAATAGTTTCTTCTTGGTCTTTTATACTTATATTTTGATTTATATTTTTTATAGTTTCTTTTATTATACTTTTTATAATACCTATCTGTACATCCAAATTGGGGTGCTATTTTATTTTTGCAACTTGCTAGGTTTTTTACTAATATTTTCTCCATTTTTAGTTCTTCTTTATATTTTTCACATAGTTCTATAAATCATCGTTGTAAGAATTTTATTCTAGCTCCTAGGATATCTGTTAGTCCTGCTTCATTCCAGTCTTTTATCACTTTTGAACTAAAAGGTTCGGGTAATTTTGTAAATTATAGTTTCCTTATTTCTTTACTTTCTTCTGTACTATATGTTCCTTTATAATAATATTCTCTAAATGCACACGTATATTCATCTATATAACACATATTACATATTGCTAATTTTGTCATTAAATTCCTATTTATAATTTTTTCTTTATTTTGTTCTTCTACTTCTGTTGTCATACTACTAAATTCATTTCTTATAGCTATTTCATATTTATATAATATTTCCATAGTTGTAGTAGCTAATTCACCATAAATTTTTTTATTACTTCTTAAAGTGTTTAAACTTTCATTTGTTAAATTTTGTAGCCATA
>NW_006239209.1:510686-511005 GCF_000226075.1 Solanum tuberosum | reverse complement strand
TAGTTTTTTCTCTATCATATTGTTCATAGTTTGCATTATAATATCTTGGATTTAAGTTTTTTGGGGTTTTTACTCCTGATGTACTAGTTTTTTCATCCATGTCTACGTCTCCTGTATTTACTTCTAGATTCTTTGTATCATTTATGTTTTCTAAAAGTTCTGTATATGTTTCGCTTGTTTCTGAATGTTTTTCGTCTAGATCTTTATCATTTATTTCATCAATTCCTATTTTAGGTAGATTATCTTGATTTTCTTCTAGTTGTAATTTTTCTTTAAATCTATTTATCTCAACTGTTAATTTTGCTTTTTGTTCTTTTTC
>NW_006239209.1:462413-510149 GCF_000226075.1 Solanum tuberosum | reverse complement strand
TTTTGCCTATGTCTTAATTCTTGTCTTTTTGTTCTAATTGTTTCAATAAGGTTTTGTTTATACTGTTCTTTATTCATTGTTTCTTTAGATATTGAATATATTTATACTCTATTTTAGATATAATATCTATTAGTTGTTCTAATTTATAATTATCTGTCTTAGTAGTATTTAACTGTTTATATTCTGGATATAATTTAGATAATTTTCTTTTTACTTTTCTTAATCGTTTATGATTTTTCTTCTTTTCTTCCATAGCTCTGATACCAATTTTGGGGGTGTGGAATTCATTGTTGGTTTGTATGTTTTTATGTTTGGGGGGTGCTAAAGATTTTATTGTAATAGTCTTTGGCTAAGTGTTTTAATCTTGATATTTCTTTGATATTATTTATGATGTATTCTAGGTATAACATATCTTGGGTTCTTAGGTATACATATAAATTATTTTCCATAAATTATACATTGTATTTTGTATAATTTGTGTTTGTATAAAGCGAGAAAGAGAGAAATGCAAAAGAGAACTGGACAGGGGAATATTTGTATTGTATAAAGGGTTTGAATATAGATCATGTAGGTCTATCTCATACCATTGTTGGTTTACTATATCTTCTGATTCGTCGTCATTAAATATTTTTTCCCATATGATTCTTCTTAATTCAATTATTTCGATACCTTTAAGTATATATAAGATTAAAGTTTCATAGCTCTTAATCATTTCATCATGTATAAGAGGGAGAATGGCGAGCGAGAGTTTGAGGGAGAGAGGCGACTGACAAACAGTTTGCTACAGGGCACAATTAAATCAAAGTGTGGTTATACCATTTAATTTGAATTAATAGTTTTCCATTATGTACAATTATCCCTATTATATATAGATAGATAGTGGGACTTTCGATTGAGATTTTCTCACTTCACCCGTTTGGGCTTTCACTACAATAGAAACTTTTATGTGTTGGTAGGCTTTCATCTCAATCTAATAGCCCACCTTTCGGGTGCCAGTAAAAGAGAAAGTTTCCCCATGAACTCATCATTTTATACATAACTGATGCAAAAGGGAGAAGTGAAGATTTACAACTTTCAAGAACCAGTGAAAATGATCGACCAGATTTCAAATACAATATTTGAATGAAGGAACAATTTAAATGGCAAATTAAACGTATGATTGATGCATTCATTTACAAATTAAAGGAACAATTTAAATATTTCTAAATGGTATTATAATAGTTTAATTTCTCAACTGTATAGGTTATCAACAACAACAACAACAACCACCACAACAACAACAACAACAACAACAACTACAACAACAACACCAACTACTACTACTACTACTACTACAACAACTACAACTATTACTACTACAACTACTACTATTATTATTATCATGACTTTAATAGTCATAACATTTCCAAATATCATGGTCTTCAAGTTCAATAAAGGGTCAAATGATTATCTGAAAAATTGAATGGGAAGAAAATGAGCTGACATTTGGAATAGCTTATTGAATTCCCAAAGGAAAAAAAACTTTTAGCCAATTACTATCAACATCACTTGATAATGATTTACGTACCACAATATCTAAAATTGTACATGTAACATGTGACTATTCTGATTTGATTGCTTTATTTTTTTAAAAATAATTTGAAGTAACTTTTTCTAGAGCAAGAGGACAACATGTATCGAAAAAAGAGTGTAAAGAGAACTCCCCAAATTTCTTATACTTTAAATAGTAGGAAGTTTTTTTTACACACTATCAATACTATATGTGGCCCCATAAATATACATTCGACTTAATTTGACTAATAAAATTATTTTCGATAAAAGTTTTGTCCAATTATCCACCATATATTTTACAATTTTTTTTGTACACAAGTGAGGCTTGCTTAGGTGTTTAGCACCTTTACAATCAACCGATAGATTGTGTAACGACCCAACCCACCAGGCTGTGCGGGCACCCACTCTAACACCTAAGTAGGAGAACCCTCATACCCGAATAGCTAAACATGCGGAAATTTTTAAGAAAACAGAAATAAACACAACACTACGATTTTATAAATAAAACCCTTAGACACAATTTTAGTCAAACTTGTAAAGTAATTTAACAACTCCCATGGATCTAGTCTAAACAGGTACAAGAGCTAATAAGAGTACAACTGGACAATAAAATAAAAGACACAACTCCCACCATGCGAAAGGAAGAACAAAAGCTGCTGGAGATTTTCTTCGTTTTAACCTAATGAGACGTCACCAATCCTGCATCCAGACTATGTCAAAAAGACATAACAAGAGCAGTATCAGTACAAACACACGTACTGGTATGCATCATCGGTCAACCCGACGCCCACCACATAACATAAGAAACCAACAAGTAAGATCATAAAATAAACCACTCGTTTCTCCACCTTCACCCTTTTCTTGAAATACTGCCAATTCACACTAGCATTCTAACTACTAACCTCCTTTTCAATCAACACACTTACCGATTCCTTTATCATAGCTTAACCATTCAAAACACATAGTCAATCCCCAAGTACCACCACCGCCAATTCAACTAACCGCTCACGTCCTACCCTTGCTTCCTCGCAACATTACCCAACCATACTTACATAATACATAAATTCAACTTTCTTCACAATAACCCCATCTTCATTCCCCCAAGGTGAAATCCACCTAAACATATTCCATCGCACTTCTATCCTTACTCTCGCCCTTATGTCCCATGAACAACCAATACAACATCATGCTCACAAGTGTATATCAAGCATATACAATATTATCAACAAGCACACGACCAATGAGCAACTCACATTTAATAGCACATCATTAGTCCTCTCATGGAACTCAAACCCAAATAATTAGCATGCCGGAACGTGGCAATTCGATCCAATATTATGCCGAAACGTGGCAATTTGATCCAATATTATGCCGGAACGTGGCAACCCGATCCAATGTTATGCTGGAATGTGGCAATCCGATCCAAGTTAGTTATGCCGGAACGTGGCAATCTGATCCAATATTATGCCTGTACGTGGCAATCCGATTCAATATTATGCTGGAACGTGGCGATCCGATCCAATGTTATGCTAGAACGTGGCAATCCGATCCAAGTTAGGTATGCTAGAACGTGGCAATCCAATCCCATGCACACACCACAATCACAAACACAAGTACATCATCAAGATCATACATTTAAGTCATGATTTCATGGCAATGATATTTCATCTACCTCATTTACAACAAGTGTGATCAACATTGCAACATTCATACATATACAAGTATCACGATGAAGCAAGAACAAGCATACATCACACAAACATAAAATTACAACCATCACCTACAAATTTCTCCTCAATTCCCTGTCATATATATAATAATTGACCATACACAGCCCTAGTTCGTCATTAGGATTTCTCAGTAGGTTTTAATCACCATTCATCATAATTCCTCAATTTCATCACTTCAATTATCGGATGTAACATACATGTATAAATCTAGTTCCACTCTTGATCTCATGTCCTCATTCTTGACCCAATTCTATCTATGATTACCATTCTAGGTTTTTCTAACAACTCATCAATTCCTCCTCACAAGACATAAACCCACATACTTTGAATTCTATGGATTATTCATGAAATTTACTCGGCGCACGAAGGTCTACACACAACCCTACCATTGATTTACATATATCACATAGTAAGCACAAATTTATAACTACTCAATTGTAAAAACCTAGCCTACCTGGGCCCCAAGAAGTTGCACGGAGTTTTAGTTTTTGATACGAGTTTTCTAGGCTTCGTGACGGTGAATTTAGCCAAGAATTCACAAGATATCGTCATCCTCATGCTAGGATTCTTCTTCTCCTGCCTTTCGAAGCTTAGACCAGCCTTCTTGAGGTTTCTAAGGTGTTTTACGACTTATTTAGGTAATTTAGGAAGATGGAGAAAATTGGATGTCTCCTAATTTATGTTCCGTCTTGCCTATCCCGCTATGGCGCTCACTTATCCTGCCCTAGTGCCTCCGCCCCAACGGCACCTGGCCCGCCCTGGCGAGTCAGTGGCCCAGATTTTTCTTGAATATTTGCTTTTCCTAGTTAACGACGGTTCGGGTCGTTACGGGTTGGCAGTTCGAGTCACGTTATTGAATAAGTGAGAACACATTACAAAATAAGTGTGAACAATATTGATCCTCCTGAACATCTAATTTAAGAAGAAAAATTCTAGGTAAGTTTTTTGGAATTTGATTATATGTCCAAAATCTACTTCAACAATTTAACTATATGTCCAAATTTTGTAACTTGTAGCCATACTTTTACATATTTGTACCAAAAATGATTGCCACTATCTGTATAACATTAAGTTTCCTCTTTTCTTTTCAAAGTTTTTGAATTCTAATCTGGTGCAAGTATTGAAGAAAGTTAATTTTATTATAAAACAGTTGTCAACATGAACTTTGAATTTTATTTAGGGAAAGGTTTAAAATTATCCTTAAGCTATATAGTTGAATAAAAATGTTCATTATATATAGTTTTATCCAAAAATGTCCTCATTGTTTATAATTTAGTTCAAAAATATCATGTTGGTAGTTGTTTGCCTAAAAAATTATTCCTATTAGTATTACTTATTTGTGTCAAAATTACCCTTTTCGTCATTAATATATTATTTTTTTCTTTTTTGAACACATTTTTTTAAAAATAAAATAAAATATATATATATATATATATATATATAAATTCAAATAACCCCTTTTTTTAAATCATGTTACATAGAAAAGTTAAGCTTAATTAATCAAATTTCATGTATTACTTCATTTTTATCATCATTAAATTTTTAGGGTTAACAATGACTTCACCCACTCGAAGAACTCACAATCATTTGTGTTAGTAAGGTTGCCAAAAACCTTTGATACGCTAGAGTGTGTCACGATCCAAAATCTGAAGGGTCATGATAACATCTACACTAATCTTCTGATAGGTACATCAAATCTTTCCCAAAATAAAATCAAATAATCATGCAAAAATGAAAGTAGAAATGAAAACAAGTCATAACTTAGATTTTATCAAGTATATAAATATGAAAAATACCAATTAAACCCTAATACTCGATTTCATGTGTACAAGAACGACTAAAAACTAAATGCCATTGTTTCAATACCAATACATTGTATGAAATATTAATAAACTGAAGTAAAGTATATAGGGAGTATGGTGCCACAAGGGCACATATGTTGTTATTAAAGTGCACTTATTATGTAAGTATATTACAATGTAATGCAATGGAATGATCAGACGATTCTACTGATATACACTTATTTCTACTAATGGCATGCTGACGCCAAGACACACGAAGACTCACAAGATAACAAGTACTTGGAGCAATTTATCTTTTACTTACCAATCACAAAAAAAATACTTGAAACCATTTTTCTTTGAGTTTCATAACAGCTAAATCCATGCCTATATTGCACACATGAAAGTCATTTCAAACATTGAATCTGTCACACCCCGAGACTACAGTCTGAACGTGACCGGCACTCGAAAACCATTTTTGGTCCCCAAGCGAACCCTTGGCTTGGTTGACTACTTAGCATAAGACTTACTCAAACGATAATAGGCTTAGAAACAGAATTCAGAACATTCAAGCACAAAGCAAATACATAACTCAAACTGTCTGTAAAATACTCAATAATCTAGGTATAATAGTTTGCAAAACATCTCAAGGAGAAAGTAAGTACTCAGCGACTCCTCAACTCTATCTATCTATGAAGCCTATATAGTTCAACATGGATGCCAGGACAAGACCCACAACACCCTAAAATGACTATACTGAAAATAAAAGTGGAGTCCTCTGGAATGCAAAGAGGCTCACCAAAAGTTAATTGGAGTGCAAAGTGATATCAACAAAGTGCCTGTTGATGATCCTGAACATATGTATATGCATCATAAGAAGATGTCGGTAGAATGACATCAGTACATTGAATGTACACAAGTATGTAATAAAGCTGAATTAATAAACAATTGAACTGATAAAGCTGGAAGAATACTCACCTCAACTCAACTCAATATAAAGCAATAATAAGAGATGAAATATTTAAAGCTTCATACATAAAATATGCTAACTCAAGGATGTATATAAAAATATAATAAATTAACTCATTACTCTTATTTGGGTAAATTCTCTAAGAGACAACCATTGTTATGAGCTATGTGATGATACAACGTCTCGCACACACTGCTAGATTGTGCTATATCTTGTTGGGGTATAGAACACCTCAATTAAGTGGATGCACTAAAGCTCTACTTGAAAGCAATAAGGAGTCATCTAAAAAATTATGATCCTTTAGCCATGTTGGCTACATGATTTATGAGGAATGTGATTTGTCTGAACTCATCCCTATGTGCTCAATACTACTCCCAATAAATATATAATTATGCTCAAATGTATAAAACATGCTCTTTCTCAATTTGAGGTAATTGCTCAAAATGTCCTCTTAAAAGAGGTAGTTGCTCTGAAATAACTCTGAACTCATTACTCATTTAGAAATCAAAGTTTCTCTTTTCTCAATGTAAAAAATGATAAATTTGAAAATCAATAGTTCCCTTAAACTTTACTCAAATTGTCTTTTTAAACTTTCCTCAAAACTCCTCTTTACTTTCTTATAAAATCAATTTAAGATACTTGTTCGGTTAAAAAGATTCTCAATAATTACTCAATGAATACTCAAATACTAAGGTTCATGCTGAAAAATAGACATGAACAATCAACTCAAAAATTTCAATGCATAATATATTGCAACACAAAAATTAGGAATAGCAACTCAAAATTCAACAACAAATCATCTCAAGAATACTCAAAACTAAGGATAGAACCCTAGATTACTTGTTTTTTGATAGAAAGTAGATGTACGGCGTGAAGACGAACTCAATTCATCACTTTGATAGCCTTACATACCTGGGAAGAACAAGGTACTTTGTTAAATCGATGAAATTCGAAGAACGTTAGAAAACCCTAACTTTTCTCCTCTTTAATCCTTGCTCTAAGTCTTTGAAGTGTTAAAGAATACAAAAGAATATTTTAACACTGGTTATAAGGAGTGGTTTAGGCTTAGAAGGAGTGAGAAAGTACTAAACAACCCTTCGTAAAACTGATAAAAAACCTTCTACGGGCCCATCTGCGGTTCGTGGTTTGTTCTACGGGCTATAGATCCCATTCGTGAAATTTATATTGAAATTTAAGGCTCAAAATCTACGGGTCCAATCTATGACCCGTATAAGTTTGTACGGATCATAGATTCAATCCGTATACTTCATACAATTTGTTGGCTCAAAAGTCCATTCAATGAGTCCAAACTACCGCCCGTAGAAGTTCCCACGGCCAATAGACTGGATCCATAGGAATTGGACCCCAAAATACAAAGTATTTGAAGTTTTTGAAAGTTTGACAGTATGGGTCGTAGTTCAATCTACGGCCCGTTGATTGGATCTGGCGTTCACAAACTTAGAAAACTCTGATATGATAGTGTCTAGTAAAATATCCGTAACATTATACTCCAAATTCGAAATGAGGTGGCATTGGAAAGAGGACTTAACGTCCTTCAATTTTATAGGTCATGGATCACCTAATTCATTATGTGCTGGGATAGATGATCATATGAAGTTTACCTAAGTAGAATCTCATATCAAAACATAATTGGTATTGAAACTTTCAACTCAACTTTGTGCTAGGGGTTCATTGTGACCTTAAGTCATTTCCAAATCGATTCGAACACCAAATCAATGACCTTTACACATATGAGAAATTTAAGAATTACTTGATACAATTTTACATTAAAAGAAAGAATGGTTTGGGCCTTCACTTAGAAATTTTTGGGGTGCTACAATATCTCCCTCTTTGAATCATTCGCCCTCGAATGATGGATGAATTGAGCATGAACAGGGTAGGAAAATGTAACAACCCAATTTAGTGCAAAATACATATAAAAATCATGAACTCAAAACAGTGAAGGAGGGACTGAATTGAATGTGTACTTTAGGAATATTTAATACCTTGGACTGGAACAAAATCGGAGGAGAAGAGATGATGGTATCTATTCTTCATATCTTCCTCAGCCTCCCATGTAGCCTCCTGAACAAACTGATTTCTCCATAAGACCTTGACTGATGTAACCTCTTTGGTTCTCAACTTGCGAACCTGACGATCAAGAATATGAATGGGAATCTCCTCATAAGATAGCCTGTCCTTGATACCAATATTCTTAGTAAAGGATCACTCAAACACTTCTTTAGCATAAAGATAGTAAAATACTAGAATGGACTGCTTCTAACTCTGACGGTAGCTCCAACTCATAAGCTACATTACCAATTCTCTTGGATATCCTGTAAGGACCAATGTATTGGGGATTGAACTTTCCATTCTTACGGAATCTCATAACACCCTTCATTGGTGAAACCTTCAAATAGACCCAATCATTAATCTCAAACTCCAAGTCTCTCCTTCTAACATCTGTATAGGATTTCTGATGACTTTGCACTATTTTCAACCTTTCCTAAATAGTCTTCACCTTCTTCATGGCTTGATGACCAAAAAGACCCTATCAACTCAGCTTCGCCAACCTCAAACCAACCAATAGCAGATATACATCTTTGCCCATAAAGAGCCTCATAAGGAGCCATCTAGATACTTGAGTGATAACTATTATTGTAAGAAAACTCTATGAGAGGCAAGTGGTTATCCCAATTACCTTTGAAATCCATGAAACATGCTCTCAACATATCCTCTAGGGTCTGAATTGTGCTCTCTGTTTGGCCATCCGTCTGAGGATGAAAAGAAGTAATAAGGTTTACCTTCGAACCCAAACCTTTCTAAAATGACTTCCAAAACTGAGCAGTGAATTGCGCACCCCTTCTGAAATGATGGAAAATGGACTCCATGAAGTTGAACCATCTCACAGATGTATAATCTAGCATAATCTTATGTTGAATTTTTGGTCTTTACCGGAAAGAATTGGGCTGATTTAGTCATCCGATCTACAATCACCCAAATCGAATCAGGATTTCTGCAAGATCGCGGAAATCTAGTAATGAAGTCCAGATGAATCATTTCCCACTTCCATTTCAGAAGAGCTATGTTCTGAGCCACACCACTTGGCCTTTGGTGTTCTACCTTGACTTGTTGGAAATTTGGGCACTTAGAAACAAAATCTGCAATACACTTCTTCATACTATTCCAACAATAGACTTCTCTCAAGTCATGGTACATCTTTGTGGAACAGGAATAGATCGAATATCTGGAACTATGAACTTTTTCCATGATCCTCTCTTAGAGTTCATCCCCCTTTCGAACACACAATCTACCTTGATATCTCAATGCACCATCTCCCCCTTGTTCAAATAAGATCCTTCTAACTAAAAACATACTGGAGACTCTTGTGGTCGGTGAACAAATCCACGTGAATGCCATAGAGGTAATGGCGCCATATATTGAGAGAAAAACTACTGTTGCCAATTCGAGATCATGAGTTGGGAAGTTCCTCTCGTGAATCTTAAGCTGTCTGGAGGCATATGCTATAACCTTACCTTTCTGCATCAACACAAAACCAAGCCCCACTCTGGATGCATCACAATAAATGACAAAACCCTCTGTACTATCTAGTAGGGTCAACATTGAGCAGTAGTTAATCGAGTTTTCATGTCACGACCCGAGTCTAGACCTCGGATGCGACCGGCGTACTCGACCCTGAAGGGGTCTTATACAAGCCTCACAGCTTATTCATTGCATATGTAATAGAAATAGTATGAAATTTAAACTTTTTATTTAAAACCATACAATCTAACATTCAAAACATTTAAATGCAAGCGGAAGTTTATATCTCACATGGCCATCTTAGACACAATCTTGAAAAAAATAGGGACACAACCATTTACAATAGAAATCTAAAGTAGTATATTACATGAAAAGAAAGAAACTTCTAAAAAGACATTTGTCCTCTATCTATGAGGATGTACCACTTGATCTTGGAAGAATAGCAATCCAAACACTTCAATCTAGATAGAAGCAATCACTTGCCGGAACCTACACTAGTAGTAAAAACATAGAAGAATGGGTTAGCACACAAAAATGTACTAAGTATGATGATCATGCAAAAACATGCTTTAAAAAGGGACATTTTGGTTGGTAACCATCCATTATGCCACTTCTTAGAATTATCATGATCAATAGTATAAGAGACATCAAATACAATTATACCCATCATACAAGTCATAACATCATATTTGAACAATATCAATATGTAACTCTTTACCTTCACATTTAACCTTAACCTCAAGTAACCCTCATGCTATACCTTGTGCAATGTATGGATAGCGTCCCATACTACCATCCACACCAAGGTACCACATTAAGGTCACCAAAAGTGAACTTACCATTCAACCTTTCCATTTCAATAATACTCATACACAAGAGACCTAAAACTTTAACAAGTTATTTCATCACATAAAGACCATCACCTAAGACAACCCCTAAGTCATACTTGCGCAATGTGCAAGTAACATCCCATACTACTACTCACACTAAGTACTCATTTGAAGTCACCATAGGCAAGGCACATCCAAATACAATAAGTCATAACAAGGAAGTAACTCATAATACAATCCAAGTATAGTATGCATCATTACATTAGACATTCAAATCAACATTCTTTATTAGCTTCATTTAGAGGACTTTCATTCATTAGTCATTAAGACTTAGAGAACTCATTATAGACCTCTTGAATCCTACTCGTGCTATGTATGGATAACATCCCATACTACTACCCACACTTCATAGAACTCCTCAAGAAACTATAATGCACATCTCACATGATGGGAATAAGCGTTTAACCGACATAGACCATGAGAGCTAGATCATAGAATCTGATGTACTATCCCACATCGTAAGGATTGATCTACTTTCCTAAGGTAAACTAGCATTTAGCTTAAGTGGATCCACTAGCTAGACCTATGTGGGCACATAGTTAAGGGACAAGGAGATTGCTACTAGATACCCTGCCTCAACTCACGTGAGGGCATCCATCTCAAGAGATTGCTACTAGAAACCCCGCCTCAACTCACGTGAGGGCTTCCATTTCATTCAATATCCTCTTGGTGCTTATCCTACATTCCCATAGAGTACTTTAACATTCATTACATTAAGGGATACGAGATTATTACTAGACACCCCGCCTCAACTCACGTGAGGGCATCCATCTCAAACCCGTCATTCATTCATTGGATAACTCATAGATTCAAAGATGAGAATAGCCTTTCATCTAAGAATCCCATTATTGTTCATTAGTGTAAGATCGTGAATATCCTTTCAATCAACACATCATTATCATTCATTAGAGTACAATTGAGAATAGCCTTTCAATAAGTAATCATCATTAACATTATCATTGAACCTCATTCATTCTTCATTCAAGTGTGTGTGTATGTAAGAATAGCCTTTCACATAATCATCATCATTCACAAGTGTTAATAGAGAGATACCATTCAATCCTAACACAATTAGCTTCTAGAAAAGATACTCATTCATTCATTTATATCACACACATGAATCATATCACAATTATACATTAACCTTCACATGTCGGGTACAAGGAATATATCCATAAATTCAATACCACAATATACATAGTAAATAAACACCTCCACCTTTCAAGTGGATCCACATCTAATTCACAATTCTAATTCAACAAGTAATTGATCATAACTTGCCCTTCAAGGGTCATACTTCCAATTCACCAACACACCAACAATTTACTACAATTAGGGCATGGGTAATGATATACTTCAATAATCTAAAGAAATTTAGGCAAATTCGATTCACATGCATTCATCACCAACAAACCCACTTCATAAAGGCACAATTTAGGAATTGAGAGAATTCATGGGTTCATAGAGTATTTTCATCATAAATAATCAATTAAACACTAATACAATCATAATATTACGTTAGTAACCATTTGAAATCGTTTGAGGAAAGCAGCCATGAGATTGAGTAAAAATCTAGGGTTTTTGAGAAACTTGAAAACTTTGAAATTTCTTTTGAATGGACTCTAGGGGTGAAAGGTACCCCTAGATGAAGGATCAACATACCTTAAGATATGAATTCCACAAAAAAACACTCAATTAGCCTTCCTCTTCAAGCCCTAAGTCTTCTTCCTCTCTTGGTCTTCAATGGAGTTCTAGAGAGAAGATATTTGGAGAGGGAGGGGTTTGGATTTGGAGGATTTGAAATAATGAGGTCTAATTATGTTTTAATACTCTTAAAATATCTTAATATACTTAAAATAACCGTCCATACACTTAAAACAATTAATAAACAATTTACCAAATGACCCTTGCCCAAGCCGTGTCCAAACCAGAAAAATAATGGTGGATCACGCTTTAGACCCACGAACCGTGAGTCCACTCACAGACTGTACTGTTGATCCGTGGTCTGGGGCTGGGGCATGGTTTTGGAGATGTTGACCTATGGAGTCCATCCACGGGGCGTGGATGGACCTACGGGTCGTGAACCCTATCTGTAGGTCATCAAATTTTTGGCAACTTCCAAGGTTCTTTGGGGTCTTGGGGGTTAAAATAAGGGTCCTCCTCAAAGACCCCTAGGGTGGTCCTTGGGGAGTCGTACCTTGACGTTTAACCCCTAAGCCCCTCAACCATGACTCAGGACAACAATTAACCACTCATAACCCAAAACTAACTTAAAACGACACTCGTCAAGCTCTAGTTCGACCTACTAGATTTTAGGGTCGTTACATTTCAATTCCTGAACTCATTGCTCACAAGTTTCAGACCATTGAAACATAGCTGATTTCTGAGTCAACAGGGATGAATTAGATGAAAACCCCTCGATGAACCTTCTGTTGTAACCAACCAACCCCAAGAAACTCCTTATGTCAGTTGGGGAGATGGGTCTGAGCTAATTCTGCATTACCTCAATCTTCTGATTGTCAACTCAAATATCTTTGCCAAACACAATGTGGCCTAAGAAAGCCACATATTCAAGCAATAACTCACACTTAGAAAACTTGGCATATAACTCTCGATCTTTGAGAGTTTGGAGAACTATTTTGAGATGACTAGAATGGTCCTCCTCATTCCTTGAATAAATCAATATGTCATCAATCAACATGATAAAAAACATGTCCAAATACAACTTATATACTCTGTTCATAAGATCTATGAATGCTACAGGAGCTTTAGTCAAACCAAAGGACATACCAATGAACTCATAATCACCGTAACGAATTTTGAAAGCTATCTTCAGGATGTCACTTTCTCTCACTTTCAACTGATGATAGCTAGATCTAAGGTCTATCTTAGAGAAGCAAGTGGCACCCTGAAGTTGGACGAAAAGGTCATCAATTCTTGGAGGGTGATACTTATTCTTATGGTGACCTTGTTCAACTGGCAGTAATCGATACACATCCTATGAGAACCATCTTTATTTCTCATGAATAGGACCAGAGAGTCGTAAGGTGAGACACTTGGTCGAACGAAACCCTTATCAAGAAGATCTCTAAACTACTATTTTAACTCTTTTAACTCAGCTGGAGTCATTCTATATGGAGGAATATAAATGGGTTGAGTGTCAGGAAGAATATCTATTCTAAAGTATACTTCTCCCTTAGAATGCACTCTGGTATGATCATCTGGAAAGACCTTTGGAAACTCACACATAATTGGAATTGACTGAATAGGCAGTGTCACTCGGACTAAGTGATAGATGCACCCTTTAGAAACTAACTTTCTGGCCTTAAGGTATGAAATGAAATGACACTTAGGCACTGTTGGACTACTACTCTACTCTAAAACTGGCTCATTAGAAAACTGAAACTTGACTACTCAAATTTTACAATGGATTGAGACATAACAAGCATGAAGCTAGTCTATACCTAGAATGACATCAAAATCTACCATGTCTAGCTCAACTAAGTCAACAATGGTATCTTTGTGATAGACTGAGATGGTACAATCACAATAGACTCTTTAATTTCTAAACTAGACTCACCAACAAGTGTAGAAACACTAAAGGGTTCAAGAAGTTATTCGAGGGAAACACCGAACCTCATGGCTACATTGGGAGTCACAAAATACAAACTCGCATATGGATAGAGTGAGGCATAAAGATCAATTGAAAAGACTTTAAGAATATGAGTGACAATATCTGAATATTTCTACTTATCCCAGCGACTATACATAGCATACAAATGGTTTGCTCCTCCGCATGTCCCTAAAGTAGCTCCTCTCGGAGCAACTCTGTTTGTTGGAGTCACTGAAGAAGATTGGATTTTGTTGACCCCATTGCCTTGCTGTTCTTAGGGAACTCTCTCATTAAATGACCCATCTGACCACACTTGAAGTAGGCATTGGAGCCATCACGACATGCTCCTGGGTGGTTCCTACAACACTTAGCACATTTAGGGGTCCAAGTAGCCCCTTGTGCCACATTACCGTGAGACTGAGTAGGTTGAGCTCTGGAATTTATAATTTCGGTGGTCATTCTTGTTCCTTGGTGCATGTGAACTAGCTGATGATGGAGCAGGTCCTGATGATTTCTATTCAAACGATGATTGATTCTCATTTCCGTTTTTCTATTGGCCAGTTTCATGACTTCTGGTGTTGGCCCTCTTGTTGCGAAATTCTTCTCTGTCCTTTAACTCATCTTCCTCAACCTGTTGTATATGAATCATAAATTTGGCTATATCCACGTCCCTTATCAACAAAGACGCCTTACCTTTCTTACTCGATAAGCAGGATAGCCCGGGCACAAATAAACTCATCCTGCTTCTCATATCCGCCACAATCTCCAGAGCATAGCAGGATAGCTGAGTAAGCTTAAGGTTGTACTTCTGCACACACTAGCTTCCTGTTTCAGATTCAGAAACTTTCTCTCAAGAAAGGATTCTCAAACACATTCCAGCCCAAAATTGGTTCCCCGCTCTGCCCTGTTCTTCTTCCACTGATCATACCATATCCTAGCAACACTTTTGAGCTGAAATGAGGCTAACTCCATAGACTCTATATCAGCACCACGCATGACCTCAAATACTTTCTGAAGCTCATCCACAAAGTTATCCAAATCCTTAGTGATTTTCAACCCTATGAAATTTAGGGGATGCATCCTAAAAACTAATGGATTCTAGATATTTTAGACACATCCTGATGACCGACTCCTTGTTGACCAGCCTGATTTGCCACAACCTGAGTCAGCATATGAATGACATTCCTGAACTTAGTATTTGTGACATCTGCTTGATGAGGTTGAACTTATGGTGCATTGTGAGCTTCTTGACCTTGAGTATTAGCATTCCTCCAAGTGGGACGTCGAACAACTTTTCATGGAGATATGATCTTAAAAGACACGCATAAGTACAAGTTAGAAGAAACATTTATAGAGTTGAACTCTATCGCACGAACATAAGTAAGAAGGAAGTGAAAGTTCCTAAATGACATAGCTTCCTCATTATAGATGTGACACTCTTCACACCGATAAGAAGGACTCTACTAGACATGTCTTCATAGACACCTTAGGACTTTGAACTCTGCACTCTGATACCAAGTTTGTAACACTCTGAGCCTACACCCTGGACGCAACCGACACTCGAGAACTATTAAAGTTCCCCAAGTGATGAGCACTTAGCCTGCCTGGCTAATTAGTGGAAGACTTACCTAAGTGATAATATGCTTAGAAACATAATTTAGAATATTCAAACTCAAAACAAGTACTTAACTCAAACTATCTGTAAAATACTCAATAATATAGGTATTATATTTTGCAAAACATCTCAAGGAAAAGTAAATAATGAGAGACTCCTCAACTCTATCTAACTATGAAGCTTCTATAGTTCAACATGAATGCCGGGACAAGACCCACGCACCCTAAAATGACTATACTGAAAATAAAAGTGGAGTCCTCCAGAATGGAAGGAGGCTCACCAAAAGCTAACTAGAGTGCAAAGTGATCTCAACGAAGTGCCTGTTGATTATCATGAACACATGTATTTGCATCATAAAAAGATGCAGGTCGAATGACATCAATACATTCAATGTACGAGTATGTAATAAGACTAAATGAATAAATAACTAAACCGATAAGGCTGGAAGAATACTCACCTCACCTCAACTCAATACAAAGCAATAATAAGAGATGAAATATTTTAAAAGGTTCATAAATAAAAGATGCCAACTCAAGGATATGTATATATATATAGTGGGAAGGGCATCAACCTTGAAAGTTGGAGAGAAGTGCTCCAACACAACCAAGAGAAAAAATATTGTTAGTTGGAGAAAAAGTGCTCCAACACAAAAAGCAAAAACAAAAACACAAAAAGGAAAAGAGTTGATGGGAAGGGAATCAACGAGAGTTAGAGAGAGAGTGCTCCAACACCAAAAACTAAAAAAAAACTAAAAAGAAAAGGCGTTGGTGGGAAGGGCATCAACCTTGAAAGTTGGAGAGAAGTGCTCCAACACAACCAAGAGAAAAAATATTGTGAATTGAAAAGAAGTGCTCCAATACAAGCAAGAAAAATAAATCGTGAGTTGGAGAGAAAGTGCTCCAACACTAGGAAGTTGGAGAGAAGGTGCTCCAACACAACCAAGAAAAAAAAATAAGATTGAAGAGAAGTTCGCCAATTCAACAACAATAACAAGAAGAAAAAGACAAGAGTATACAACTTTGAATTACGGGAGAATGATGGAAATAATAATTCAAAGTTGGAGTAGGAATCCTAAGTGTTTAGGATTTGTTATTTATGATTTTACTTATTCATGTTTAATTAAGATTTGTTAGTTATAGTGGTTCCTGATCCTAGTTTAATTTGATTTCTTACTTTTATAAATAGGGATATATATATATATATATATACACACACACACACAAATTGTCATATACCCTGCTGAGGTATAGAACAACTCAACTAAGTATATCTACTAAAGCTCTACTTGAAAGCAATAAGGAATCATGTAAACAGTATGATCCTTTACCCATGTTGGCTACATGTTTTATGAGGAATATGTGTTTTCTAAACTCATCCCTATATCGGTGCTCAATACTACTTCCAATAAATATATATATTCATGCTCAAATGTATAAAATATACTCTTTCTCAATTTGGGGTAATTGTTCAAATATCTTCTTAAAAGAGGTAATTGCTCTAAAATAACTCTGAACTCATTAATCATTTAGAAATAGAACTCAATATAAAAATGATTAATTTGGAAATCAATAGTTCCCTTAAACTTTACTGAAAATGTCTCTTTAAACCTTCTTCAGAACTCATCTTTACTTTCTTAAAAAATCAATTTAAGATAATTGTTCGGTTAAAAAGATTCTCAACAATTACTCAATGAATACTCAAATAACAAGGTTAATGCTGAAAAATAGACATGAACAATCAACTCAAAAATCTCAATGCATTATATATAGCAACTCAAAATTCAACAACAACTCATCTCAGGATTACTCAAAACTAACGATAGAACCCAACATTACTCGTTTACTAATAGAAAGTAGATGTAGGGTGAGAGTACGAACTCACTCCATCACTATTATAGCCTTACATACCTGAAAGAACAAGGTTCTTGGTGAAATCAACGAAATTGAGAGAACGTTACAAAATCCTAGATTTTCTTCTCTTAAATCCTTGATCTAAGTCTTTGAAGTGTTAAAGAACGTAAATTAATGTTTTAACACTGCTTAGAACATTAATTAGGTAAAAAAAGGGCTATGTTTTAGGCTTAGAAGGGGTGGGAAAAGATTAAACTACCCTTCTTAATACTTACGAAAAACCTTCTACGGGTCCATCTACAGTTCGTGGTTTGTTCTACAAACCGTATATCCAATATGTGGAATTTATATTGAATTATAAGGCTCAAAATTTCTTTCTACGGGTCCAATCTATGACCTCTGTATAAGGTTGTATGGACAATATATCCAATCTGTAGACTTTATACAATATTTGGGCTCAAAAGTCCATTCTACGAGTCCAAACTATGGCTCGTAGAAGATCCTACGGCCCGTAGAATGGATCCATAGGAATTGGACCCCAAAATTTAGATTTTTTGATGGTTTGACAGTATGGGTCGTAGTTCAATCTACGGCCTGTAGATTGGATCCTTAGTTCACCGACTCAGAAAACTCTAATATGGCAGTCTCTGGTAAAATGATCATAACTTTTTACTCTAAACTCTAAATGAGTCAAACTTGGTGGAGTTGGAAATAGGACTCATATACCTTCAATTTGATAGGTTGTGGGCCACCTAGTTCATTATGTGATGAGAGGTATGATCTTTTGAAGTTGACCTAAGTAAAATCTTATGTCAAAATTTAATCGATAATGAAACTTTCAACTCAACTTTGTGATAGGGGTTTCTTATGACCTTAAGTCATATCCAAATCCATTCAAACACCAAAGATATGACCTTTACACATATGAACAATTTAAGAA
The DNA here is from genome assembly GCF_000226075.1 of Solanum tuberosum. Classification (NCBI taxonomy): domain Eukaryota; kingdom Viridiplantae; phylum Streptophyta; class Magnoliopsida; order Solanales; family Solanaceae; genus Solanum; species Solanum tuberosum. The sequence goes on along the minus strand of NW_006239209.1, from coordinate 491,666 downwards.
TCACCCGATATGATTTTATATGCAAATAAAGAATGATTCAGGTTTTTTAGTAGTCTATATACTCTCAATCTATCAAGAACATATTCTAAATAAGTATATGAGTCTCTTGATAAATATATTATCATAATTTCATTATGAACTCAAAAAGTCAACCCCAAGCCTGCAAGGTCAGAGAAATAATTTTATTTCAAAATTAGTTCTTGATAACATAGGAGTCAGAAATATGATATTTAATCAAAATCCAAGCTCGAAACGGACTTCAACTCATCAAAATATGACTCCTCAATTTTAGGTTCAAAAAGCCTAATTTCTAACACCAATATGAATTAAATCAAGAAACAAACAATATAATAAAGGGAAAAATACCGAGTTTAGAGTTAGATTCTTACCTTGAGATAAAATGAGCAATTCCTCCTTAAAAATTACCAAAATCAAGCTACCAAGCTCGCAAAATCTTCAAATGAAGTCTGTGTTCAAATTGGAGATTTATTTCATCCATGTCTTAATTGCTTTTTGTGAATGTAGATCACAACTGCGAACGTGATCTAGTGATCCGATCTGATCTAACCCATCACAATCGTGACAGAACAATCACAAATGTGATTCCTCATCAAGAATTGACAAACTTTATGCTTTGTGAATGAGACACAAACCTACAATTATTCTTTACGAATGCGATCTAGCCCTTGTGAGCATGGAGAAGAAACTCAATTACACCAATAATTGGTGCATCAACTATGAAAAATTCTCTATTTCACCCAGCAAACTCATCTAGAAAACCAATATTCAATTAAATCATAAAATATATTACAAATTTGTTGAAACATCAAATCACCAATTCGAAGTTGTCTACCAAATATTACCATGGTCAACTCTAAGCTTTATATTTTACCTTTCAGTCCTGTATCATTTTAGATAGTATATTCTATTTAAAAAGTTATATTTAACTTGTATTCACTCTTCTAGTAATGATATTTCCCACATTTATATACTTATATGAAAACTAAGTTATGACTTGTTATTGCTATTTCATTTATTTTCGTATGATTAATTGATTTTAGTATTTCGGAAATAAATTGACTTATCTAATGGAAGGTTAGTAAAGAGTCATCATGACCCTTCAGATTTTGGATCATAAAATTACGTTTGAATATGTAGTTTCATATATTAAGAACTGAAAAATAGGGATTCATCTTGATCATAAAATATTACCAAATATATGTAATTAAAAAATATGTGATAATCAGATGTCAAATAACCAATTTAAGTAAGATGTTCGATGTAATAAATATATTCAAATTAGTTGAATGACTGAAAAAATTAAGACTATATATTCAAGAAGTCTAAGTTTTATTAAGTAGAAACTAACTTCAAGAGAGAAAAATTATCTACATTTTAAATGGGGGATTCTAAAATTATATAAAAAAACAATTCAGAAGTCAAAGTGAATATATTATGTTTTTTTTTTACAAAGAATTAGTGTGGCAGATATTTTTGACAACTTATTGTGTTCTTACACTCTAAAAGGATAAAAAAACACTAAGGTTCTTCCATTCAAGTGATGCAAGAAAATATTGAGGTATAACTTTATTGAATTTTTAGATGTAAAAATTAGAATTTTTTGTACAATCTCACTAAGCTATTGTTTTTCACTGATTCTTTTTTCTGTTGTTAATTTTTCAAAAATGATTTTCTATGTTCAATAGTTATAAATAAATTCTTTTGGATGGTCTATGAAGTTTTGTGTGTATATCTCAAATATCAAAATAAAAGGAATCCTTATTATTAACAAAATTTTAGAAATGATTTTCTAATAATAGTTGTATGTAAATTCCATAGATTCCAGATCTAACATAGTCATGCAAGTGAAATTCATTAGATCTAACAAGAGGTGAATACAATCTTTTTAATATGCATAAACATAAAAGCTATGTTATTTCCATTCTTTTGAACAATTTAATTTACGATCTAAATTTCAGATCAAGATTTAAGAGGTACCAATTTTGTGTGGATTTCCTCTACGTGTCTGGAATCTTCTTTTGTTTTTAAAATAAATTATATATAGGTAGATATTGAGTATAAATAAATTGTGTACGTGACAAATATTTCATACATTTTACTATCTAATATTGTTTTCTTCTTATATATAAAATAAAGTCCTATTAGGACTACAAATAATTTTTGAAGACCTTTAATCTATAACTTTGAGATATGTAAAGGGGGCCGCTTTCTTCCCCCCCAAAATGCCAGTTCCGCCATCAGGACCTAGCAAGAAGCATAATTCCTGTTCCAAAGCTTCGTTTCATTCCAGCAACAGTAGTCTATGGTTCGAAGCGCCGTGTTCCATCCGGCACGAATCCTCTCCATAACTAGTATAGTGGAGGTCTTACTTGTATTGCAATAATGAAAAAATGTACGAACACAAATAATGAGCAGTTCTTAAAATATAGGCTAAAGTTTGACTTATTTTATGTAGAGAATGGTGAACATGAATAATCATTGTACAAAAGTGATCGTTGATGAAAATGAGATAGACAAGATCTTTGATTTACCCATGGATATCCTCGATGAAATAGTCAAGGATATGTCATTTCAAGAATTAGTAAAAACATGTGTTTTGTCCAAGAAGTGGGTACATTTTTGGACTATGCATCCAATACTAGTTCTAGATTGGGAGTTCTTTGAAGAGAAAAGTGGTACTATAGGATTGATTGAAAATGGTTTTAGTAAAATGATTGACAACATTCTCTTGCATCATGTTGGATCCCTAGTCAAATTTTTCCTTGATTTGTCAACTATTGATTGTAATGATAGGGACCTTGACCATTGGTTGTTATGTGAAACAAGTAAATGCGTCAAAGAACTTACCCTAAAAAATCACAAACGCAAACGTTATACATTGGCTTTTTGTGTATTTGATTGTCCAACTCTCACATATCTAGATGTCACAAATTTCATAGTTAAACCACCTTCTCCCAAAGCATTATTCCCAAATCTCCTTGAATTGACCTTGAAGTTCATCAAATTTTGCCCAGACAAAGCAAATTATGTCTTGAATACCCCATTACTTTACTCTTTAACGTTCATTGCTTGCAATGGCGTTCATTTCCTCACCATATCTGCTCCTAGGATCCAGTTCTTGACTGTTCATGATAGTCATGACATTTACGCAATTTTTTTTGATAACTTGTCAAATGCTAGGGAGTTGTTCATGGTATTAGATGTATGTGAAGAATCAAAAAGTTATGAGCAAGAGAGGTTCAATACATGGTCGCGTCTTCTTTATTTGTGCTCTAACCTAACAAGGCTTCTTTTGAGTAATTCTTGCATTCAGGTGATTATAATATGATCAAGACATATTGAAATATTCTTTATTATAATATTCTCAATAAGTTTTACTATGCTTATCATATATACTTAACCATTAATGTATTTTTCCTTTTTGTTTTTCTTTTACTAAGCATTTGGGTGCAGAGATCATTCTGTAAAGGTTTCAATCCAAACCCTACCATTTAGAGCATGTAACATTGTGTGTGACATTTATGGATCTAAACCAATTCTCTGGTGTTCTTTCCTTGATTCGAAGTTCTCCCAACTTACACTCACTGGAGATAGATGTAATGTTTTCTCACTTTCAATAATTTAAAATTGAGTTTAAGTTATATAAACACTGATTGTAGGTAACCGTTACATGTTGTAGTAGGTAATATATCTTATTTTTAATATTACAAGTTTAACTTGGTTACCAGTAGATACTTTAATATATCAGGTTATAAAAATTAAAAAATATCTACAAGTAATATTTTATGGTTATGGAATTTTTAAAAAATACTAACCTTTTTTTTTGGTCTTTTTGCATCATATGAATTTTTATAGGTTGTCAATACCTTGAGTGAAGAAAACATAGATGAAGTTACACATTATTTGGAAGATCCAAATTGTGTTGACAAACGATTTGAGAAGCTTGAATTTGTGGAGCTAAGAGAGTTTGAGGGGACACAATTTGAACTCCTTTTCTTAAAGCTCATATTGGCATATTCCCCTTCACTTTCAAGGATGATTGTTGAACCTTCTGATGAACTTGATGTAGCTGAGGTATTGAATTTGTATGAAGAATTGAGGATGTCCTTAAAAGCATTACTAAGAGCAAAAGTCATCATAGCACCTCATGGTCAAGATGTGTAACTTGTGTTCAGAGGCAGATTCAGAATTTGAACAGTAGAACCCATTATCTTGGTTATGTTTATGGGTTTATAGTTTAATATTTCAAACAATTTCAGAGACTTTTACTTTCCTTTCATGCTTGAATTTTTTTATATTTTGTGGGGGTCTTTTAGGTAATGTGGAGACTATGGATGTTCTATTATTTCTTTGTATTTTTTCATTTGAAGACTTATTGTGTTTGCAATCATATGGGGTACTCCTCGGTTTAAAAAAGAAATATCCATTTCCTTTTATGGCAACATTTTAATTTCAACTTTCCGTGTGGCATGTTTAAGGCAACAATATTAAATGGCATTTTGGTTCATTTGAGAAAACATTAATTTAGAACTACAAGATTGAAATTTTTATTTATTTTATTTAACTCCGTGTCAGGTCAAACAAGATCATTCTTTTTTAAACAGAGGGAGTATTATATTACACAAGTCTCAATGTCGAAGTTCATTAATGGAAATGATGTATTGTGTATATGATATCTAAAATTCAATACTTTTGAGATTTAAACAGACAGTACCCGAGCTTGCAATAAGAATACAAAGTAAAATAATAAAGCAATTTTAGACCTTGATGTAAATTTTCTTCATCTAGTGTATAATTAGAGTATTCTCTTGTTATGCATGTCACCTTTGCAAAATACTTAAAAGAAGATGACATTTTAAACCCAAGATCCACTCAAATGATATAAGCAAATTCTACATCAACAAAATTACAAAATATGTACGAGAGATATGTTGGTTATATAAGGAAGCTTCTTTCTTATTTCGGGGGTGGGGGGGGGGTGGGGTTGTGAAGAAATGTCAAACCTACCTAACAAGTATTAGCTATCCCTGAAAAGGAGATACAGTGGTGTAGTGTTAAAAGGAATTCTCGGGTATGATTGGATATATTAGACATAAAAAAAAATCATTCTAAAGCCATATAAACTTAAATCTAAAGTAGATAATATCATTCGTGGGTTTAGATACATATAAAATAAGATCCACTATATACATGCAACATATAATTTACTTTTAAGGGTATATTATTCCTCTAACTCTTGTTGGATATTTTAAATTATAAATGTTTATGAAAATGGTTGGAAGGACTAATGATATATATATATATATATATATATATTTCATTTTGTATTATAGTTTATTATATAGATATTAATAGTGATGTACAACCTTGATTGCTATTTCATATAGACCATTGCAATATGTTGTTAGAACCGTTGCATTAGGTAAAATAAGTCGTTGCAATATGTTGCTAGAACATTGCAATAGGTAAAATATGTCGTTGCAATAGATCATGTAAATTATTATTTTATCATTAAAAAAAAACAGCCATTTTAAAAAAGAAGTTGCCCATTATAATATATGTTCTACGCCAATGGTTATAAACCATTGTATTTACCAATTATTTTTGTTGCATCAGAAGGATGAAAGAACCATTGCTATAGGAGTGTCTATGTCAACACAAAGTTACAATCATTGATCCCTTGAAAAAGTATGTAGGCAATAGTATAAGTATCATTCAATAGGATAACCATCAACAACTTTAATGAAGTATGAATATTTAGATATCATGATCACAAAGTCTTCAATTAATACTAACCTCATTAAAATATACTTGTCTCTGAATAAACCAATATGACATTCTCCTTTTATACCACACTATTTTGGGATCTACTTCTTTAGATCTTCTAGTTTTGGCCATGGAAATGTCATTATTAGAGAAATTATGCAAAGAGCTCAAGATGAATTTAAAATATATTTTTATTTTAAAGAAGTCTTTTGGAAACAAAAAATAAAATATGATTGGTTTGAAAATAGGGATGGAAAACATAAGATTATTTCACAACATAGTGGAGGGAAGACGAAAAAGGCTATAATTGAAGAGATACCAGAATAATTGGGTTATTAAATCATGAAAATAACAATACAATAAAGGAAAAATACCGAATCTAGAGTTAGATTCTTCCTCATGAGATAAAATGAACAATCTTTCTTGAAAATTACCAAAATCAAACTACCAAACTCAATAAATGTTAAGATGAGTCTATGTTAATGTAAAGACCTATCCCGTTGTTATTCAAAAGGCACCTCGTGCAAAATTCCAGAAAATTTTAAAACGCACCACCTATTTCGATTGGGGTGACATGACGAAAAGTTTGGAATTTGAAATTGACCGGGGATGGCATCATTTCATCATAGTGGGAATATTTCCACTATATGGCGGCACCCCTCTGGGGGCATACCATCCGCTATAGCGGGTCATATGGGACAAAACTTGAAAATACGGTTTCTTTTAATTTTCATCCCCTCTTTCAGTTGTAAAATATACTAGGGCCATTCTATAAACCCTCATAAGTTATTTCGAGCTTGGAGATAGCGGAGAGGAGGAAATTTTGTGTAAGAAAGCAAAAAACCAATGAAATTCTGATCTATGTCCGTAAGAATTTGCTCCCACGGAGTCAGAAGCTTGTGTTCAGAAGTATTCAACAGTTACTTGGCATCTAGGTAGGCTAGGTTTAAACGAGTAGTCTTGTTAGTTGTTGTTTAGTCTTGTAATGAATTTTATTAGCTAATGTTGACCTTATGATGATGGCTATGTGTTTTCCTGTGAAGGGTGATTTATGGTTAATCGGGTTATTAGCATAAAATGTTTGGGAAAAGTCTTTAAGGGTAGGTGATGATGGTTTGATTCCCGTTTATGTTATGTGTTCTTGTTAACTGTTGCATTAGTATTACATGCATAACATATGACTAGTAAATGGAAGGAATTTAAACTGATATGTTTTAGTGTTATCAATCGCATGCAAGGAATATGTTTACTTGGTGTACAAGTCTGATTTGTATTCATTGTGATTGTGATGTGTGATTGTTGGTTGGATCGGATACCACACATAATACATGATATCCCTTGATTGACTGGGGTACCACACCTAGTACATACTAATGGTTGACAAGGGTAACATGCTTGGTATGGATTATCCATATATGATTGGCTAAGGTACCATACTAGTATATACTAACGGTTGACTTGGATATCACACCTAGTACAATACTATTTGTGTGTGAGTTCCATGAGTTAACTTGGTTTACTTTTTGTAATATGACTATTGCATGTTTGTTCTTGAGTGTTCGAATTGGTGTATGTAAAGGTTGGGCGTGCTTTGTGTAGGCCAAGGTTGAATATTGGATATTGTAATTGATGTTGCAAGAATCCTTGGGTGGTCGGGATTGCTCGAGGTAGTGTTAATGTGATGGGTAGTGTCACGACACAAAATGGACTTGATGGCACTTGTCTATTCCCACCAAGACAAGTTAGCCCCAATCCAATGAACGAAAGAAATGCGGAAAAATAAAGTGAGAACAAGACAAAAGTAGAAAACTTATTCTTTCTATTAACACCCCAAAACCTAATTGTCATGTGTACAAGTGTAACACTCCGAAAATCTAACGACCTAAGCTAGAGCATAAATGATGACTAATGACTTAATGAGAGTAGAAATGATGTTTCAATACTTAATCTAAAGTAACTAAAGTTGTAAGAAAGTGTTAGTGCTTAAACGTCAAGAAACGACCACAACGTCTGGAAACCAGTGCATTGAACTAGTGAGGTACTAGGTCTTGTGACTTGACTTTAGAGTGTCGTAGGTGGACTAAAGTTTGAAAACAATGTAAGATTTCATGTTTAGGGTCCAAACGTCTGGGTACGACTCCCCAAGGATCACCCAAGGGGTCCTTGAGGAGGACCCAAACTTGGGACCAAAAAGGAAAGAAGAAGCTGTCCAAAACAGGTTGGACTCACGAGGGGAAAACCATGAGGCGTAGGTTACGACCTATGGAAGGGAGTCGTGAGTCCATACTTAGAATCCTCCAAGTGGCCCCCAAATCAACCCCATCAGTCCCTAACCACGATCATGTCGTACGGCCCATAGACCGACTCACGCTCCGTGGAAGGGTCTCGTGAGTTGAGACTTAGTCTCCTCACCAAGACCCTTGTCTGCACCCTCTCAGTACCAAACCATGAGTGGCCAGCACGGCCCGTGGTTCAATCCATGCCCCGTGGGCGGGGACTCGTGGATGGCACTCGAGCTCACTACCTCTATACGGTTTAAGTGGGGGTAGTTTAGTAATTTACTAATTAATTACTTAAGGGGTAAAAACGGTTATAAATAGTTATATTAGGTACTTTAGGGTATTATTAAGTAATAGCAAGTTTTCCACCTTATAACTCCAAATCACAAAAAATCAAAACCCACTTCTCTCTAAACTCTCTCTCTAAAGACTCTAGAAGAAGAAGATTACATTGGAGCTAGGGTTTCAAGGTTTCTTCCCAAATTTTCTTGGAGTTTCTCCATTGATTCTCAAGGAATCAACTAAGTTATGGTTTCTCTTCACTCTTGGGATCTTTTCCCCAAGAGGCCCTCTTAAAAGAATTGGATTTCAAAGTTCCCCAAATTCTAGGTTTTCTCTCAATTTCGTGGGTCACTTCCCAAATGTGTTTTATTTGATTTATAATGATTAATTATGGTTGTATATTATAGTTTGTGGATGAATTAATGTAGTGTTGTTGGGTTTTGAACAAATCCCCACAAGACCCATGAATTCCCCTTCTCTCTCACTTTAAACCCTAGTATGACTTTCATGGTGAATGAATGATGAGAATCTAATATGTATTTGTGGAATTAATTATGGTATTATGATGTTTCTCTATATGACGAATGATTATCATTGAATTAGGGGTTGAATCTTGATGTGATCCTTGAAGGCCATGAAGGAATATTGTTGAATTGATGAATGCTTATATATTGAATTGTTGATCCACTTATGGTGGAGGTGCTACTTGATTATGAATTGTAGTGATTGAGTTATGTTTCCTCTTCCCTACAACCCCAAATTGTTGACAAGTATGCTATGATATGAACATGAGTGTTAAGCTATGATTATGGTAGTGTTGGTATGATAAATAGAAGGTAAATCTCATGAACACTATATGACCATGTTATGAATGAACATTGTTATATGTTGATGGTCCTATGATGAAAGGTTATTCTTATCTTGGAACTTGTGAGCTATATGATGAATGATGGGTTGAATCCCTAATGCATTCCTTATTGAATTAATGTGTAAGTAAAGGCCTAATATTACTTTAAAAGGGAATTGTGCTTAGCACCGAGTGAACATGAATATGAGATGGAAGATTTTACGTTTAGCAAGTCCGGCTTCCCGTATGGGTTCCTTTTACGTTTAGCAAGTCCGGGTTCCCAAAATATATATGTTGTCTCATGAGATGGAAACCTTCTACGTTAGCAAGTCTGGGTTTCTAGTAGCAATCTCCTTGTTCCTTAACTATGTTTGCCCACATAGGTATTAGCTAGTGGATCCACCTAGATGCTATTATGTTAGTTCTACCTTGGCAAGTGAACCACTGTCTTTTCGGTGTGGGAGTAGAACACCGGATTCCATGAAGCTCACATGGTCTATGTCGCTTTTTTCTAATGTCCCTATGTTTTAAGAAGATGATCAAATGTATAAATATGAATTATGTAAATGACTTATGAACTCTAACTAGGACTACTTGAGGGATACTACTTAGTATAGGTGAGGGTATGGGACTTTACCTATGCATTGCACAAGTGGGTTCTTTGAGGAGTTCTTGTGTGAGTCCTTCATATATGGTAAGGTATGAATTATGTTAAGGTTGGTTTCACCTATTATGATGTTTATTATGTATGTGACTATACTTGTGTCTTCTTGATATCTTTACTTAGTATATATGAGGGTATGGGAGTTGATTATGCTAACCCATATTTCTTCCTTTTTCTACTAAATGTAGGTTCCGGGAAGTGATTGTGCTACTAAGAGACTCAAGCTTGGATCTAGACTTTCTCCAAGACTTTTTGGTATGTGCTCAAGTTTCGGGGACACACACACTATGACACTTATGTTCCTTATATTGTAATAGACTATTAGACTTCCTATGTACTTGTCATTTTGAGACAATTCTATTGTAAAGGGCTATGGTCCCTATTCGAGATTCTTATGTGTACTTAGATGGTTTCATTGAGATGATGATGTCTAGACATCTATTATGAGACACTTTGACATTGATGTTGAAAAGCTTTTAAAAATTCTGCATTATTCAATGTCTATATGCAATGACGAATATGCTAAGGGATCGTATAAGACCCCTTTGGGGTCAAGTACGCCGTGTTACGCCTAATGGGTGCTCTCGGGGCGTGACAACAAGCTACTAATGTAAAACCAGAATTCGAAAGATAAATACAAGTCTCATAGTCATTGTTTCTCAAATAGAAAAAGCATAACATAAAGGAAAAGAGGGCCCACCAGGATGACAACTAGCTACCTCTCAATAATTCTTTGACAAGCCTCAGAAAGTAGAATAAGAAGGACAATCACACAGTACCGAGCTCACAACCTACACAAGTGTAGGAGCAAGGAGTGAGTACCAACAACACGATACCCAACAAGCAACCTAATAAACAAGGGAATCTAGCAAGAAATTGAATACTCCTTTTCATTCCAACTGAACCTCCTCAAACCACAATCTACATAGAAATTAGCCCAACCTAACTATTCAACAATAAACAGTTCACAAGGCTCAATATTCACAGTCAAAAGCCACAAGTTAACAACCAACATGTATCAAGTAGTCAAATCACAAGTATCAAATACATAGACCACAATCATTCAATAGTCAATCATAAGCATCAAAATGCATCATAAAACAAGAATCAACTCCCACTACAACCATTTCCCATCGACTTTATGTCATATCTCTAGCCGAAACCATATCCCCTCATCTTTACATCAAATCACTAGTTGAAACCATTTCTCATCGACTTTACATCACATCACTAGATGAAATTATTTCCCATTAGCTTTATACCAAATCACTAGCCGAAACCAGTTTCTCTTGGCTTTATATCAATTGTACGTGTCGACAATGACCTCGACATTACAAGCACTTGCCGAAAGAGACCTCAACATCAATGATCATCGCATGTATCATCACAGTGTTGAAGAATCAATGCACTAACGCAATATCACACCACACAAAGAGACAACAAGTCATGTAATTCAACTCCACATACAAGCCATCAAGGTATTTTATCAAATCAAACATATAGGATCATAACAAGGCAATTAAAAAATTATCGTTACCATTACGAAACCTTTTCATTTACCTTTTGTTTGTTCATTAACATTAATCGAGTGGAGCAAATAAACCCATCACCGCATTCTCGATTACTCCCCAACACATAAACAACGAAGAGAGGAAAACAATACTACTAAATTACAAAGGTTAAGAGATCACTTTCCTAAAACAATTAATCAATCTGAAGCTTGAGTTTTCCCTTTATGGTTCACTTCCAAAGACACACAATCTATAACAACCAATTATTCACAATCACTTTCTCGAAACAACAATACTCACATCAATTACTTGAAAAAATGGGTCAATCAACTAAAAACACAATTTCAAAAATAAGGTTTGAATCCGAAAATCAACACCTGAATGATGTTTAAGGCTTTAGGAACTTAATGGTGAAAACCATTTTGAAAAAGGGATCAAAATCTGTTCAAAACCTCCATTTTAGCTTGGAACTTGAGTTCTTGAAATATCAAGTCATTTGTAATTCAAACCCCCAAATTTTGATGTTAGAATCCATAAATAAACAATGAGAAATGAAGTTCTAGAATCACAAAAGATTACCCAAAGGTTTTAGCACAAGAAATCGCCTCCAAGGTACTCCCAAGCTCAAAAATGGAAAATGGGGCTTAAACCCTTAAATTTGCAGGTCAAAACCCCCTATTGATGTCGCGAAAAGCGACCCTTTCTAAAAATTTAGGTCTTCCTTAATCAAAGCTCATTCACTTAAGAGACAGGCCCTTCGCTAAAGCGAAGGTCGCTTAAGCGACATGACCTTCCAAAAGTGAGGCCTGCAACACCAGAAAACAAAACAAAGTCTAAAACATTAAAAGGATCCTCAGGATTTGTTTTGAACCTGTAAACACAAACCACATATGCAAATTGATTACCTCGACGTTTCAAACTCAATGGAACCGTCGAAAGATGAATCTGAGGTCTCATTAACCCCACATCCTTGAAAACCATAAGAAACTAACACAACACCTAAAAAGGCTAAAATAAGCTCGGGACCTCTCAAAATCAACCAAGACCTCACCTAGGCCTAAAATTACCCCCTAAATCCAACAAAACTCTCAGAATTTTGATCCAAGCAATTGAACCCTGAATTTTTACCAATGTCAACCCGAGGCTAAATTTCCATAATTTCACAATTTAGGACATCAAATCCTCATAAAGACTCCGAATCTGAAACTGATAACTCTCGTAGACCAAATTTCACATTCTAGAGCTAATGGAATTGATGACATTCTACTTCGACCGTCGAAACTTTAAAAGACTTTGAAAATCACTTTAAGTAACTTAGACTTTCAGAATCGCAAACTTACTCAAGTTCTCAACTTTCTACTCAAATTCCAAAACAAACTTTCAAAACTCAACATAAAAAGTCTCGGGGTTAATATCGACAGGGGAAAAACAGTAATTTCATGAAACTTTCCTAAAACGACTAACCATTTCATTAGACTATCCACAACTAAAGACCATGTTCGTCCTCAAAGATAAAGCAAACGAAAGTACTTGAAGCTTTGAAAAGCTGAGGATATCTGGCACGCATATTTGACTCTATCTCCAAAGTTGCCTCACCAACTAAACGATGCTTCCACTGCACCTTCAGTAAAGCAATTTCTTTGGTTCTAAACTTTCAAACTTGCCTATCCAAAATAGCTATAGGCTCCGCCTCAAAAGACAAGTCTGAACCTAACTCAACTGAATTAAGAGAAAGTACATGGGACTCATATGACATATACTTCAGAAGCATAGAAACATGAAACATGGGATGCACAACTGACAAGCTAGGTGGTAAGGCCAACTTATAGACCACCTCTCCCACACGACTCAAAATATCAAAGGGTCCAATGAATCTAGGGCTAGGAATTCCCTTCTTTCTAAATCTCATCACACCCTTTATGGGTGACACTCATAGCCAAACATGATCACCCTCCATGAATACTAGAGCTTGAACTCTTCAATTTACATAACTCTTCTGTTAACTCTAGGATGTCAACTGTGTACCCTAAATCATATACACCTACTGCATAGTATCTGTAAGAAAATTTGTATCCAAATAATCCACCTCAGTTGAATCAAACCATCCAATCAGAGATCTACACTAATTGTAATAGAATACCTCAAATGGGGCCATTTGAATACTGGAGTGATAACTGTTGTTATATGCAAACTCTACTAAGGGAAAATATTGATCCCATCTACCACCAAAGTTGATCACATAAGCTCTATTCATGTCCTCCAACACCTGAATCGTTCGCTCAGACTAACCATCTGTATGAGGGTAGAAAGTTGTACTCATATCTAACCGAGTACCCAAGACATGCTGTAATGAGTACCAGAAATGGGAAGTGAACAGAGAGCCTTGATCATAGACAATGGAAACTGGGACTCCATATAGTTGCACAATCTGATGATATAAAAGCTCAGCTAGCTTTTCCACTGTATACTTCACCCAAACAAGAATGGAGTGGGAAGACTTGGTCAACCTATCTACCACAACCCAAATAAAATCATAACCACCCATACTGGTAGGTAGACCTACGACGAAGTCCATAGTGATATGTTCCTACTTCCAAGTAGGAATAGACATCCTCTAAGATATACCCATGGGCTGTTGGTGCTCACACTTGACTTGTTGACAAGTTAAACACCTACAAACAAAGTCGGAAATATCCTTCTTCATGCCACACCGCTAATAATTTTAGGTCAGATCGTAGTTAATCTTTGCCACGCCCGGATGGATAGATTATCAAGAACAATGGGCCTCCTCAAGAATCAATCTAGTCAACTCACCCATCTTAGGCAAATAAATCCTACCTTCAATCCTCAAGACACCATCAGAATCAAGGGCAGCCTCCTTGGCTTCCCCTCTCAACACTTTGTCTCGAATGAGACATAACATCTTATCATCAAACTAATGCTCATAAATGTGCTCAACTAAGTAAGAATGTGCCTCTATGAAAACGATCAAATCACTGGTCTCCTCAGAAATATGCACTGAATGAGATTGTCGAATTGTCTCTGAACATCTCTACCCAATAGTCTCTCCTCAACACTAAGAGCAGCAAGAGTCCCCATACTAGAAGTTTTCCTGCTCAAGGAATTGGCCACCAAATTAGCCTTTCCCAGATAATACAAGATGGGGATGTCATAGTCCTTCACTAGCTCAATCCATCTGTGCTAGCTTAAGTTCAAATCCTTGTGATTGAAAATGTACTGAAGACTACGATGATCGGTGAAGACCTCACAATGAATCCTATACAACTAATGTCACCATAGCTTAAGCACAAACACTACAACTTTCAACTCTAAATCATGGGTAGGGTATTTCTTCTCATAGATCTTCAACTATCTAGAAACATAGGCGATCACTTACCCTTCTGCATTAGAATACCACCTAACCTGACTTCTGAAGCATATAATAACCAGTGAAGTCGAAACCCTCATTGGGTAAAGTCAAAATAGGAGTCAAAATCAACAAAGTCAACAAAGTCTTGAGCTTTTGAAATTTCTCCTCACACTCATCAGAACACCGGAAGCAAACACTCTGATGAGTCAATCTGGTCAAAGGAGATGCAATAGTGGTCAAGCTTTGAACAAACCGGTGTAGTAGCCTACAAGTCCCACTAAACTCTGTATCTCAGTAATTGACGTCAGTTGGTCCAACCTCTAACTGCCTCAATCTTGGTTGGATCTACCCAAATACCCTCCTTGGACACCATGTTTCCTAAAAATGCCACAGAATCAAGTCAAAACTTGCACTTTGAGAACTTGACATAAAACTTCTCATTCCTCAATCTCTGGAGCACAATCCTTAAATGCTGATCATGATCTTCTTCATTCTTGGAGTACACCAAAATGTCGTCAATGAACACTATCACAAAAAAATCCAGATAAAGTCGAGATACCATGTTCATCAGCTCGATAAACATTGCAGGTGAATCAGTCAAACCAAAATACATCACAAAAAAATTAGTATCCATATCAAGTCCTAAAAGCTGTCTTAGTGATATCCGAAGTCTTAATATTCAAATGATGATAGTCGGACCTTAAATCAATCTTGGAAAACAAAGATGCACCCTAAAGCTGATCAAACAAGTCATCAATCCGAGGAAGAGGATACTTTTTCTTCACTGTTACCTTGTTCAATTGTCAATAATCATTACACATCCTCATGGTTCCATCATTCTTCCTCACAAACAGTATAAGAGCACCCCATAGAGAAATACTAGGGCGAAAACCCTTTACTTAACAAATCTTGTAACTTCTCCTTCAAGCCATTCAACTAAGATGGAACCATAAGATAAGGAGGAATATAGATGGGCTTGGTGTCTGACTCCAAGTCAATAGAAAAATCAATATCCCTATTCGGAGAAACACATGGAAGATCGGTAGGAAACACATCTACAAACTCTCGAACCATGGGTAAAGAGTCCATGGGAGGTGGCTCAATGCTAGTATCCCAAATGAAAGCCAAATAGGATAAGGACCCTCTATCAATCAATCTCTGAGCTCGAATGAAAGAGATAACTTTGTTAGGGTAAGAACCAATAACACTCGTTCAATTAATGCTCGGGACACCCTGCATTGCTAAGGTCACAATCTTAGCATAACAATAAAGAATCACATTATGTGGGAAGAGCCAATCCATACCCAAAATAATATCAAAGCCTACCATTCCCAAAATGATCAAGTTTACCCAAGTATCATACCCGGCCAAAGAAACAAGACAAGATCGATACACTCGATCCACCACTAGGGACTCACCCGTTGGTGTAGAAACATGAATAGGCACATGCATGACATCATATCAAACCCAACAAGAAAATAGGTAGACATATACGAAAAAGTAGAGACCGGATCAAACAAATTTAGACATAGGTCGATGGCAAACTAGGACAATACATGTAATCATAACATCAAAAGTCTCAGTCTTAGGCCTTCCTAGAAACACATAATATTGGCCGTCATGGCCACTAGACTCGGAGTAGAACCTTTACCTCCACCCTCCGGAGCAAGCGTACCCTTACCAGAAGTCCTGCAACTTCGACCAGACTGATCTTTTCCTCGACCCTTGTCTGGAGGCACTAAATCTCTAACAGGAGTAACTAAATAAGAATGTTGGGGTCCTGAATGAGTCTGCAAAGGACACTGCCCGATCAGATGACCTGTATTCCCATATCCAAAATAAGACCTAGACACGGATAATTGTTGTTATGAACCAGGTTAGCTACCATGACCACCTTGGCTAGAATCATAAGACCCTCAAACCAACTGTCCACTCTCAACTGCTGGCATAGATGCATGAAACGCCCCATGGTGCTGAAAGTAACCACTACCTCTATGTGAACCCTTGCCTCTAGATGAGGCACTAGAAAACTTACCAAAAGATCAAGACCTATTAGGCTCCCCAAACTCCTCTAAAACCATCAACTCTGCCTCCTTGGCGGTGCTCACAATAGACTAGAAGGAAGCATTCTCTCTTGTTACTATGAACACATATGATTTGGTAGAGAATGTGAACCGTCTAAAATAACATGTGAGCTCTCTCTGCCTCATCGGGAACAATAGTCATAGCATGCCTAGAAAGCTAACAAAAATGGGCCTCAATCTCAGTAACAGTCAAACTGTCTTGTCTCAAGTCCTCAAATCTCAGCCGACTCATCTTTCTCCCGCTCCATTGGATGAAGCAGTCCTAGAAAGCACTAAAAGTGCATCCTACTCTGCTGGAGGAGATCCATCTGGTCTACACCTCAGTAAACTCCTCCACCACATCCACAAAGCTAAATTGCAAAAAAACGAACCCCACGAGCATCCACCATACCTACAACCTTAAGCATCTCATGACACAAAGTCAAAAACTCATGGGTATCCTCACTCTTATCACCTTAAAACTGGGGTGGTTTCATCTTCTAAAACCTCTCGTAGCACTGTTTCTCAGCTATCGCCAAAATAATCTCAAGAGCAATTTGAACACCCACAATTGGTGCTAGAACCACTGGTGGCTGACCCAGTTGATCTTATATCCCCGTAGTCTGTAGCTGACCAGGAGTATAAACTTCTAACACAGTCTGAGAACCATGTAGTGTACCTTCCACACCACTATGACAAAAATTATCTACACACTGAGCATCCTCAACAAAGTCTCCTGAAACAAGGGAGTTCACAACTCGAGAGGACCTAGTCCTCAGTAACCTCAACCTATGGCTCAAGAGAAACCTCTCTAGCTCTACCTCTGGCTAATGTCGTTCCTCGGACACGAACTCTTGCCGATGCTACTCCACGAGCACACTCTCTAGCTTGGGCCCTACCTCTACCCCTAGCTAGGGTCTCAACAACTACCTCAGGGACTGCCTCCCCTCTACCACTCATATCAGAATCTCTGGTCTTGGGCATCTTCTAAAATAATACGTGACAACTCAACACAAGCGAGGGTAATCACGCATGATAAGAGAGAATGAAAAAAGAGAGAGTTTCCTAAGAATCTTCATAGCCTCTCGAAAATACGTACAAACATCTCTGTATTGATCCTTAAGACTCTACTTAACTTGGCTAGTACAGACGTGATACTTATGAACCTGGGGCTCTGATACCATTTGTCACGATCCAAAAATGGACGTGATTACTATTGTTTATTCCTGCCAAGACAAGTCAGCCACAACCCAACGAATGAAATTTTTTTGATAAATAAAGCGAGAATAAGAAGGAAGTGGAATACGTATTCTTTTGATTAACACCCCAAAACCTCGTTGTTACGTGAACAAGCCACAAATATAACAACAAAATTCAAAAGATAAATACAAGTCTCATATTCTTTGTTTCTCAAATAGAACAAAGCATAACATAAAGGAAAAGAGGGCCCGCCGGGATGATAAGCAACTACCTCTCAATAATCCTTTGACAAGCCTCGGAAAGTAGAAGAAAGACTATCACACAGTACCAGTTTTGAAACCTACACAAATGTAGAAGTAAGGAGTGAGTACCAAAAACATGGAACCCAACAAGCAACCTTATAAACAACGTAACCCAGAGAGAAATTGAATACTCATTTCCATTCCAACTGAACTTGCTCAAACTACAACCTACACAAAAATTAGACCAACCTAACAATTCTACAATAAACAGTTCAAAAATCTTAAAATTGATAGTCTAAATTCAAAACTTAACAATCAACACGTATCAAGTAGTCAAATCACAAGTATCAAATACATCAACCATAATCAATCAATAAGTCAATCATAAACATAAAAAAATAAGAGTCCACTCTCGCTAGAACCATTTCCTATCAGTTTTATGTCATATCATTAGTTGTAACCATTTCCTCTCAGCTTTACATAAAATCACTAGATGTATCCATTTCCCATTGGCTTTATATCACATCACTAGCCAAAACAATTTCCAATCATCTTTATACAAAATCACTAGCCGAAACCATTTTCCCTCGACTTTATATCAATTGTATTTGAGAGCAATGACCTCGGTATCACGAGCACTTGCCAGAAGAGACCTTGACATCAATGATCATCACATATCTTATCATGGTGTTCAAAAATCAATTCACACAAGCAATATCACACTACACAAAAATACAATAAGTCATGTAATTCAACTCCGCATTCAAGTCATCAAGGCATTTCATCAAATCAAACAAATAGGATCACAACAAGGAAATTCACAAATTATTATTTCCATCATAAAGCCTTTTCATTTACCCCTTCTTTGTTTATTAACATTAATCGAGTGGAGAAAATAAACCCATCACCGCATTCCTGATTACTCCCCAACACATAAACAACGAAGAGAGGAAAACAATACTACTAAATTACAAAGGTTAAGAGATCATTTTCCTTAAAATAATCAATCAATATGAAGCTTGAGTTTTCCCTTTCTGGTTCACATCAAAGCCACACAATCTATAACAACCAATTATTCGTAATCACTTTCTAGAAACAACAATACTCACGTCAATTACTTGAAAAAATGGGTCAATCAACTAAAAACTCAATTTCAAAAATAAGGTTTGAATATAAAAATCAATACTAGAAATTGATGTTCAACGCTTTAGGAACTCAATGGTGAAAACCATTTCGAAAAAGGGATCAAAAATAGTTCAAAACCTCCATTTTAGCTTAGAACTTGAGTTCTTGAAAGACCAAGTCATTTGTAATTCAAAACCCAAAATTTTGTTGTTAGAATCCATAAATAAACAATGAGAAATGAAGTTCTAGGATCACAAAGGCTTACCCAAAGGCTTTTTGCATAAGAAATCGCCTCCAACGTCTTCCCAATCTCGAAAATGGAAAATGGGGCTTAAACCCCAAAATTTGCAGGTCAATACCCCCCTCTGATACAGCAAAAGCGAACCCCTCTAAAAACTCGGGTCTCGCTTAAGTGACAGGCCCTTTCGCTTAAGTGATAGGACCATCGCCGAAGCGAGGCCTGCAACACCTAAAAACATAGCCAAGTATCAAACACCAAAAGGACCCTTATGATTCGTTTAGATCCCCGTAAACACAATCCACAGATGCAATTCGACGTTCTGGATTTAATGGAACCATCTAAACACATATCTGAGGTTTCCTTGACCCGACATGCGTGAAAACCAGAAGAAACTAACAAACACCTAAAATGGTTATAACAAGCTTGGGACCTCTAAAAATCAACCAAGACCTCACTTAGGCCTAATATCATCCCCCAAATCCAACGAAACTCTTGGAATTCAGATCCAAGCATCCAAACCCCGAATGTTGACCAAAGTCAACCCAAAAGCTAAATTTCCATAATTTCACAACTTAGGACCTCAAATCTACATGAAGACTCTGAATTTGAAATTGAAAACTCTCATAGACGATATTACAAATTTCGAAACTAATGGAATCGACGAAATTTCATTTTGGCACTCAAGAATCCAAAAGTGTTCGAAAACTACTTTTAAGCAACTTAGCCTTTCAAAATCACAAACTTACTCAAGTTCTCAACTTTTTATTCAAATTATAATACAATCTTTCAATAATCAACATAAAAAGACTCGGGGTCGATATTAGGAGGGGAAAACTGGTAATATTATAAAACATTCCAAAAATGACTGATTGAGTCATTATAAGTAGATTGAGTTAAAAGAGGTGATCAAGGATTTAGCTGGTAGTAAAGTTAGTTGGTGGATTTGAATTTAGGAATTTCGTAGGATGCACTTTGAGGTTGACAATGTGGGTGGTTTCGAGAAGTCATTATGTGATAGAATGGTTAAGTGATGATCGGTTAAGAAGGTGAAATGGTTTTTAGCATAGGAGTTTGCAGTGGACGAAGGTGGGGGGACTTGAGATAGTGCCACGCCCCAAGGCTACCCCCTTGACGTAACAAGGGACCTAGGATCACAAGTGACCCCAAGCTAACTCTTTCTCTGGCATATCATAAGCATACTATAAAATTACTGAAAAAGACAAGTACTATGCGGAAGCTAAATCAATAGATAACTGAAAGTGGGGAATACCCAAACAGTCTGAATGCATAAAAAATACTAAGAGTTGAGTGATACTGAAGAATCACTCAATAACTAAAGCTGAATCTTCTACTAAGTATGAAAATTCCTTTAATTAAATAGGGTTTCTGGGACATGCCCCTCAGCTAACTCTAATAAAACTGAAAATTGAATAAAAGACTAAGTATGGAAAGCATGTCTATTGTCCTCGAAGTATGAGGACTCACCACTGAAGCTGTTGAATACTGACCGAAAGTCGATCTAAGTGTCATCTGGATGCTGTGTACCGGAGACTACATCATGAAAGGATGTAGCATAGAGTATGCGTTAGTACTTGGAATGTACTGAGCATGCGGGATATTGCTAATAGCTGAACAAGATATATAAACTGAACAAAGCATAACTAAGCAATATATATATGCTGAAATATAACTGGAAACTGAGCCAAATTCAATGACCAAGTGCTAATCATGAACATAACATGATGAGGCTGAATATTGAAGTATAGATTGAAAACCTGGTCAACTGCACTAGAATCTGACTATGAGAACTACTATTAACCGACATAAAACCATATGAGCTAAACATGGAGTCTGATGTAAACGTCCTATCGAGAGGACCCGATATACCTTGCCAGGGGTATAAAGGCATGACTGGTTTGATCACTAAATCTGATGCCCACACGGGGGATTTATACTCCTACGGAGGCACATAGTTCTTGGACTATGAGGGTACACTGAACCCTAATCCAACTCGGTGCTAAGTCTACCCCCAACTGAATATGTATATGACACAATGTAACTGAATTACTGGATAGCTCAAAATACTGACAGGAAAATCTGAGAATGCACATTTATGTACTTATAAAGTAACATTCAAATCTGGAGCATGATTATTTGTTTTACTAATATAGCAAGTATAAGTCATGAAGTAAAAGAAACTATACATCTAGAGTTCTGAGTTTCATACAAGAAACTAAGAAAAATTTCCAAGAAATAAGCTAATTTGATTAGGAATACTACAACAGCTAAATCACAACAATTTTCTAAGGTTTTAGAAACCCTAGGTCTAAACATGATATAGAGAATGAAGAATCTAATTGAATTCTAGGGACCAGTGGATGGAAGGAACCCACTAGTGAAATCCCACATACCTGGTGATGAATCTACGAAGAAATCCTTCGATTTCGGTGCTGGAACTTGAAGGAAACCTGTTGGTTGTTCTTGGGAAAACTGGCACCTTTTTTTTTTCTTTTCTTTAAGTTCGATGAATTTGTGGAGAATAAAGGCTTTGGTAAGTTCTTAATAGAGTACTAGGATTAAACTGGGTAAAATGACGTATTTTAGGGGTTAAACGACGTAGTTTAGGTGTCCAAAGCATAGGGGAAAAGACCAAAATTCCCCTGACTTAAAAGTTGACAGAGGCCTACCGCGGCACCACTGACGAACCGTCAAAGGGACCACAACCAGTCAAGTGGGTCGTGGTTCTTGGCCAAGGTCTACTGGTTTCGGACACTCCCCTCTACGGTCCACCTCACGAACCATGAAGGCCACCGTGGTTCTTCACTTAGGGTTAGGGGTCTATTGGTTCAGGTTGATGAGCCTCACCATGGCCCGTCATCAATACCACGGCCCATGGAGGGATCTGTGGTCTAATACCTGAGCCTTGGGTGGTTCTTCCTTGCTTCCACGAGCCTTTCCATGGCTCATGTGGTGGCCCACGACCCGTGAAGGGCTTCGTGGTCCACCACTTCTGGGTGGGTGTGAACCACGATGAGGGTGACGGACCGTGGTCCAGATCACGGCCCGTGAACCCCTCCATGGTTCGCCTTTTTCTGCTGAAAAGTCCAAGTCTGATTTCTAGGGTGTTACATTATCTCTCCCTTGGGAACATTCGTCCTCGAATGAAGTCTAAACTAGCTGAGTAAGGAGGGAAGGAGGGGTAATCCCTACCACTAAGTACTAAAAACTGATATCTAACTGAACTGAGTTCCAAGAACATGCAATTATGCTGAAATGCAAGAACAACTGAAGGAACAAGATACTAAGATTGATTTTACGCAAGAGTAAACCGAGAGACTGGAGAGGAACTATTACCTGAAGCTGAAATGGAATCGGAAGGAAAGAGATGAGGATACTTGGCCTTCATGGATACTTCTGCTTCCAAGTAGCTCTCTCTATGGACTGACTCCTCCACAAAACCTTCACTGAAGCGACTTCTTTATTCCTTAACCTACGAACCTGCTGGTCAAGAATCTCAACTGGCACCTCTTCATAAGTGAGACTATCCTTCACAGCCACACTCTCCAATGGTACAATTGATGCTGGATCACCCACACAATTCTTCAACAAGGAAATGTGAAAGACTGGATAGACCGCTGCTAGTTCTTTTGGCAACTTTAACTTATAAGCCACGTTACCAACCCTTTTCAGGATTCTGTAAGGACCTATATATCTAGGACTAAGCTTCCCTTTCTTGCCAAATCTCATCACTCCCTTCATAAGTGACACTTTTAGGAAAACCTAATATGCGATTTCAATCTAAGTCCCTTCTCATTTCATCTGCATAGGATTTCTGACGACTCTGGGTTGTCTTTAGTCTATCTCTTGATGAGCTGAACTTTATCCATAGCCTCGCGAACCAAATCTGGCCTAATCAAGGCTGATTCACCTACTTCAAACCAACCAATCGTGGACCTGCATCTGCGCCCATATAGTGCCTCATAAGGGGACATTTGAATACTTGAATGATAGCTATTATTATAGAAGAACTCTATGAGAGGTAGGTAATCATCCCAACTACCCTTGAAATCAATCACGCAAGCTCTCAACATTTCCTCTAAGGTCTGAATGGTACACTTTACCTGACCATCCGTCTGTGGATGAAATGATGTGCTGAGATGTACTTGAGTATCAAGACCTTTCTCAAATGATTTCCAAAAATGAGAGGAAAACTGAGGACCTCTATTTATGATGATAGACAAGGGAACCCCATGAAACCAGACTATCTCATTAATGTAAAGTTTAGCATAGTCCTCTGCTGAATCTATAGTCTTGACAGCCAAGAAGTGAGCAGACTTAGTGACTTTGTCTACTATCACCCAAATGGAGTCCTGTTATCTGCGAGTACGAGGTAAACCCTAATGAAGTCCATGTTTATAACGTCCCACTTCCATATAGGAATGTTAATATCTTGAGTCATACCTCTTGGTTTTTGATGTTCTACCTTAACCTGTTGAAGTTAGGACACTTAGCCACAAAATCTGCTATGTCCCTCTTCATGCCGTTCCACCAAAAGACTTCCTGTAGATCGCAGTACATCTTAATGGCACCTGGATGAATGGAATATTTGGAGTTATGAGCTTCTAAAAGAATTTGTTGCCTCAACTCACCCACGTTAGGAACACATAAGCGACCCTGGTAACAAAACACACCATCTCCTCCTTGGGAGCTCTTTGTTGATGAACTGCACCTTTCAACTAAAGTAATATAGGGTTACTATCTTGTTTTTCCTTAACCTCCACTACCAATGATGATTCTGATCCATTTTGAACTATCACACCACCGTCTGGATGTCCGTAAGACTAACTCCTAAGCGAGAAAGCCAGTGAACAATTCTAATTCCTTTCTTTCTTCCTCAACATGTGCTACACTACCCATAGACAGTCTGCTGAGAGCATCAACCACTATATTGGCCTTACCAGGATGGTAAAGCACATTCATATCGTAGTCCTTGAGGAATTCAAGCCATCTCCTTTGATGAAGATTAAACTCTTTATGGGTGAACACATACTGGAGGCTCTTATGATTTGTGAACACATCTACGTGAACACCATACTAGTAATGTCTCCAAATCTTTAGGGCAAATACTACAAGTGCAAGCTCGAGGTCACGAGCTGGGTAGTTTTTCTCATGTACCTTAAGCTGTCTAGAATCATAAGCTATGACCTTACCCCGTTGCATCAACACACAACATAGGCCGACCCTGGATGCATCACAATAGATCACATAACTGTTTGAACCATCTGGTAAAGTCAAGATAGGAGCTGTAGTCAACCTAGTCTTCAATTCTGAGAAGTTTTTCGCACACTCGTCTGATGACTAAAATTTGACCTTTTTATGAGTCAACTTTGTCAATGGGGAAGCTATGGATGAAAATCATTTAACAAATCTCCTATAATAACTGACCAAACCCAAAAAACTTTTGATATCTGTTGGAGAGGTGAGTTCACTGCCTCTATATTTAGAGAATCCACTTGGATTCCTTAACTAGATACCACATGACCAAGGAAACTGACGGATTGTAACCATAATTCACGTTTGTGAAACTTTGCGAATAACTGGCGATCTTTGAGAGTCTGTAGAACAACTCTCACATGAGTCGCATGCTCCTCCTCATTTCAGGAATAAATGATGATATCATCAATAAAGACGATAACGAATGAGTCCAAATATTGTTTGAACACCCTATTCATTAAGTTCATGAAAGCTACAGGAGCATTTGTTAGTCCAAAAGACATAACTACAAACTCATAATGACCATACCGAGTTCGGAAGGCTATTTTCGAAATGTCACTATCTCTAATTGTGAGTTGATGATAGCCGGATTTGAGGTCTATATTCGAAATATGACTAGCACCCTGAAGTTGGTCAAATAAGTCATAAATCCTGGGGATATAATATTTGTTCTTGATTGTGAGTTTGTTCAACTAATGATAGTCGATGCACATTCTTAGGGAACCATCTTTCTTTTTTACGAACAACACTGGAGCACCCCACAGAGAGATACTAGGTCTGATGAAGCCCTTATCTAGAACGTCTTTCAACTGCTCTTTCAATTTCTTAAGCTCAGCTGGAGCCATTCGGTAAGGAGGAATTGAAATAGGCTGGGTATCTAGAAGAAGATTTATTCCGAAGTTGATTTCCCTTTCGGGAGGAACTCTGGGAAGATCTTCTGGAAACACTTCTGGAAACTCATTCACTACTGGGACTGACTCAAGATTTGGGGTTTTGGAGTTTGAATCCTTAGCCCGAAAAAGAAGATAGACATATATTGTAGAGATCATCTTCCTAGCCATTCATAACATTATGAGAGATTGTGACAGGGCAATTTCTATATACCCGTCTAGCTATAACCGGGTCATCAACTGGAGTAGAGACTGAGAAGGGTTCTGAGAGAGTTTCTGCACTGACACCGAAGTTTACTGCTATATAGGGAGTTACAAAAGAAAGAGTATCCCATGTATCTAACAACGTGTACACATCTAAATGAAAGACTCGTAATGTACTAGTGACCACATCACGAGAATCTTCCTGGTCCTAGCGAGCCTGGAGAGCATACAACCTATTATGGCGTTGACCGCTACTTCTACCATGAAACACCCTACTAAGTTGGGCGACCTGCTGGTGCTACTGGAGCTGTAGACTGAGCCCTATTGTTGTTACCTCCTTGACCCTGCCTGGCAGAAGGGCAATCCTTCAAACTATGACCAGACTAACTACACCCAAAGCATCATTCCCTGCCTGCAAGACACTCGTCTGGATGGTTCTTACCACACTTTGGAAATGTTGGGAAAGTCTTGTTACCTGAAGTACTCCTTTGAGACTTAGACCCTAATGCCCTACCTTTCTGATCCTGTCAAAACCTGAGGGATGGAGCACTAGCTGATAAAGGTATTGGGGCTATAGATTTCTACTGAAACTATGAGCGATTCTGAGCGTTCGACTTCTGTTGATAGTACTCATAGTTACCTATTTTAGCCTTTTTGTTATCCTTAGCCAATTCCCTAAGATTATCTCCCTCAACCTGCTGATCATGAGTCATAAGCCTAGAGATATTCATATCCTCTAACAGCATAGCATTCCTGCACTCGGTCTTCACTAGATCGGATACCGCAAATAGAAATTTACTCATCTATGCCCTTGGATCGACAACCATATGTGGAGCATACCTAGAGAGTTGAGTGAACTTCAGCCCGTACTCTTGTGCCGTCATTGAACCCTGCTTCAAGTTCATAAACTCTTGTGCCTTAGCTTATCTCAATTCCTGCACTCGGTCTTCACCAGATCAGATACCCTAAATAGAAATTTACTCATCTGCTCCCTTGGATCGACAACCATATGTGGAGCATACCTAGAGAGTTGAGTGAACTTCAGCCCGTACTCTTGTGCCGTCATTGAACCCTGCTTCAAGTTCATAAGCTCTTGTGCCTTAGCTTCTCTCGACTCCCTTGGGAAGAACCTGTCCATAAAAGCTCTGGTAAAATACTCCCAAGTTAGAGGAGCTGCAGCCGCAACCCCTATTTTCTTTCAACTGAGTGAACCATATGTGAGCCACATCCTTAAGGTGGTAGGATGCCAACTCCACCCTATCATTACCAGCACTTGCATCACTCCAAAAAAATTTTGAACCTCATCAATGAAGTATTGTGGGTCCTCACCAACCTGCGACCCTAGAAACTCAGGCGGATTCATCCGAACAAAATCATGAGCCCCTAGCTGCATCTGAGCCACTATTAGTTCTTACATGAACTGGAGTTTGCTGATTATTCTGGTTAGCTACACTCTAAGACAAGAGTCGGATCACGTTCCAAAATTCTGCATTCATAACCTCATGGTCCGGGACTGGAGGAGTTGCATTAACATTCCGTGCGTAAGCTCTATGAGGAGGCATGATCTGAAACACATAACGATGGATTAGAAAGATAAGTTGGATCATATTCACGCACGATAAGAATAGCAAGGAAAATGAAGTTTTTCTTAAAACACTTCATAGCCTCCCTCTCATAGATGTGGTGCACTTCACACCCATGGAAGAGACTCTACTTAGTGCGACTTTAAGACATCCTAGGACTCTTAAACCTAATGCTCTGATATCAAGTTTATCACGCCCCAAGGCCACCTCCTTGACATAACACGAGACCAAGGATCACGAGTGACCCCAAGCTAACCCTGTCTCTGGCATATCATAATTATACTATAAAATTACTGAATATGACAAGTACTATGCAGAAGCTAAATCAATAGATAACTGAATGTGGGGAATACCTGAACAGTCTGAATGCATAAAATATACTAAGAGTTTAGTGATACTAAATAATAACTAAAGCTGAATCTACTACTATGTCTGAAAAATCCTCTAACTGAATAGGGTTGCTGGGACATGCCCCTCGGCTAGCTCTAATAAAATTGAAAACTGAATAAAAGACTAAGTATGAAAAGCATGTCTATTGTCCTCAAAGTATGAGCACTCACCACTGAAGCTGATGAATACATACCGAAAGTTGATCTAAGCGTGATCTGGATGCCGAGTACATGAACCTACAACATGAAAAGATGTAGTGCAGAGTATGCGTCAGTAATTGGAATGTATTGAGCATTATAGATATAGCTAATAACTGAACAAGATATATAAGCTGAACAAAGCATAACTGAGCAATATATATATATATATATATATATATGGTAAAATATAACTAGAAACTGACCTAAATGTAATGAGCACATGCTAATCATGAACAAAACATGTTGAGGCTGAATACCGAAGTATAAACTGAAAACCTAGTCAACTGCACTAGAATATAACTGTGGGACCTACTATTAACCGATATAAAACCACGCGAGCTAAATATGGAATTCAATGTATACGCCCTATCAAAAGGACCCGATATACCTTGCCAATGGTATAAAGGCATGACTGGCGTGATCACTAAATCTGATGCCCATAGGGGGACTTATACTCCTACGGGGGCACGTACTACTGGGACTATGAAGGTACGTTGAACATCATTCCAACTCGATGCTTAGTCTATTCTCCACTGAATATGTATATGAAACAATGATTTCACGTATCAGGACACTTCTTCCAATACTAAGTTCCAACGATCGTTAGTCATTAATATAACATAACTAAGTGAGTTGGGGTCGAATCCCACTGGGAGTGGTACGTGTTTAAGATTCAAGAGCCAAGTACAAATATGTTCAAGTCAATCATAGGTAAAAACATTTACGAATAAAAGCATGGTTCCAAATTAAGGGGTGAAAAAAGTGTCAAATATGGGGTTTTTTATTGTAATTATCAACTACAACAATAACAATTAACACTAAGGAACAAGTAAAGAGACGAGTTCTTAGGATGTGATTGGATTATAGGCTAAGGTAGAAAAATGGGTGATTGCAATTGATAGTAAATAGCTGTAAATCAGTGAATAAGCTAGAATTTAGGGGGAATAAACTTTCTCTCGAACAATTTATCCCGAATCAAATTGGTTTCTTTCGAACACCAATGAGCAGCAATTAAGAACAACTTTACTTTAATCCATTCACTCTCTCGTGCTGAATGTGTGGAAAAGGATTTAGGATTCACTCTCTCGAGCTAAACCCATG
>NW_006239209.1:461727-461868 GCF_000226075.1 Solanum tuberosum | reverse complement strand
GCTGCCTTGTTCTTTTTTGCTCATTAGTGTCCATGCTTTGTTCATTAATCCAAATACCTGAAATCAAGGATTTACATCAGTTATTGGCACATAATATGCATTTGAGGACACTAAATCTATTAAAATAAAGCCCTAAACGAT
>NW_006239209.1:459795-461719 GCF_000226075.1 Solanum tuberosum | reverse complement strand
CAAATCATGGACTCATCAACACCCCTAACTTAAACTTTTGTTTGTCCTCAAGTAAAACTCAAGTTCAACATTTCAACAAGGATGTCTCAAACAGTGCTACACAAGACTCAATCATGAATGCACACAAAAAGACTTAACTTACTCATGCAAGGATCAATTATGGACTCAAAGATTCAAGTTGTCACTCACCACTATCAAAGACTCTCAAGTTCACAATACTTGCTTCAAATGCAAGTTCAAGCTCAACAAAGGTACTCAAATGCCCTCACACAAAAAATGACAATATTCACACACAACGGTTCAAAAATTTAAAGCTCCGGAATCAAATGCAACACTCACACTTACAAAGATGAACACAATGCATGATTTCACCCATAGGTTTGCCCGTATTTTCCAATCAACACTTGTTTAAGCTCACTTAAGATCAAAAAGGTTTTTTCAAGGCTTGTAATGGGGCTGAGTGTAAATGTATGGTCATTTAGGCTCAGTGGCTGCTATCCGCATGAAATGTGGCGTGAACAACACTTTCTTCCCTTTTCTTTATCATTCTCATTCATGATCAAAGGTCACCCCATTATTCACTTTCCATGGATTGTTGGACACCCCAATTCTTTTTTCAATTTCACAATTTTATTCCACAACTTTTTCATTCTTTTTCATTTTTTTTCTCTCTTCTCTTTTTGTATGGAGGGGCTCCATCTTTCTCAAAACCATGGGTCAAAGGGGACTTCTTTGTACTTCTTGATTTACCTTCTCTTTTCACCACCTATTCACGTAAACCACAAATCATGAGGATTAAGGGTAATGGATCAAGAAAGGTCACAATTTCATCAAGTTTCTTCCAAGAAAAGGGTAAGGCTCACTTGGGGCTAGAGGTCTACTGCTTCAGGTTGACGAGCCTCACCACGGCCAGTAATCAAGACCACGGCCCATGGAGGGCTCTGTGGTCTGATGCCTGAGCCTTGGGTGGTTCTGCCTTGCTTCCACGAGCCTTCCCACGGCTCATGTTGTGGTCCACGATCCGTGAAGGGCTCCGTGGTCCACCACTTCTTGGTGGGTGTGAAATACAATAAGGGTGAGAGACGGTGGTCCTGATCATGGCCTGTGAACCCCTCCGTGGTTCACCTTTTTCTGCTGAAAGTCCAAGTCTGATTTCTGAGGTGTTACAGATAGAGTGTATGGGTTCTGGGATAGTAACAATGGGTGGTAATGGTGGTAATTGAAAGATCGGGGTCCTAAATTGTATCTCCAAGTGCATGTTTCTTTATTATTCTGTGATGTTATATGGTTGATTTCGGTTGATCGATGATACCTACCAATATGTTTTGTTTGTCCTGATACTACTCTTGATATGCCACTTGATATAGTATGGTTGTAGGGTCAGTGATGTTTCTTAGATGAAGTAAAATATGATCATCCGACAACTTTTACTCATGATGTCCCTTATGGTGAGAGATGTGTCTTATTTTATAAATTGTACCCTCTTAGAAAATTCTTGTACTTGTTTAGATTGTTTTATTTTTAAAACGTATCTTTGACTGATTTTAAGAGTCGCCACTTAATTTTTAAGAAAAATCAAGAAAACTATTGTTTTCAAAAGACTAAAATAGTAAATCTATTGAAAACTATTAAGGGGGTTCGAAGTTCCTATTAATATTCTAGGAAGGTTTTTAAAGCACCTAGAATATCCGCTAATGCGGTTATCCGACAACTAATTTATTTGGCAAAATTAACTGTAACTTAGTTTGAATTGCAAAATTGAACTATTTAGGACCATTTTAAGGGAGAAAAAGGAAATGTTGACATATTATCTAAGTGAGGTATTTTTGTAAAATTATTTATTTGTTTGTTTGCTTTTAAGTCAAGCAAAGACGAATAACTTAGTTAAGTGATTAATTCAAAATGGGTGTCTTTTGGGGATTTG
>NW_006239209.1:457162-459241 GCF_000226075.1 Solanum tuberosum | reverse complement strand
AAAAAAAAAAAAAAAAACAAATCGACCAAGACAAAGCCAACTGCCTGTGACTAGACTAAACTACTGGCAATTATTTTTTTATACTAAAAAAAAGAGCATGTTGTGCACATAATAATTAATGTCAATGAGTCCATATCCTAAGTAATCCTAAATATAAAACTTAAAACCATAACAAGACTAGGACATCATTTGAAAGGAAGCATATATTTGATTAACATGAATCAAGACCGAGTATCCTATTTGCAACGACTTATGGAAAATTAGTGACACAATACGCTAGAAACTAGAATCTTGTCAGAAAACAAGTGCTCACTTAGGCTCAATGAAATATCCATGACAACATTATCAACCTCTCTAAACAACTAAATTTGATATAAAGCTAGATTTTTTCAAAGAAGAAAAAAAAAGGTAAACAAATTTAAATGGGGAAGATGAAATCAAGAATGCCCTTACTGGAAACATACAACACAAACTCTCAAAAAAACAAAAAAAAACAAGATAAAAAAAAATAAAAAAAAAATAAAAAATAAAAAAGGGGGAATCGGTTTTCCACCAAAATGGGCAACATGATAGCTTAGAATTGGTTCAAACAAGACACGACGCGTTGTAAGACGAGCACAAGACTTAAATGAGGGAAGAAAGATAGTTGTTGCATCTAATGAATAATAAATCCAACAACAGTCGACCTCCATGTTGAAAAGCCTCGAGATTTTTGCCTAAATACTCACAAATACAAAACAACAACAAACTCAAAATAAACTTTCTTGTGCTTTAAGCGACTAAAAAAACACACACTTAGTTTGAAACCAACACTCTATCACTAGGCATCAGTAATAAGCAAAAGAACAGAGACATTCATGATAATAAGAAAGAAAATCAATAAAGAGCTTCGGCCCTCAGATGAAACACCAACTAAACACCAAAAAAGTTAAATGAAGGTTGAAAGAAGTTTACCCTTAGGGGAGCAGCAAACTCGGGACAACGACGAGCTTAAGACGACTGACCTCCACCACTACACGTCCCTACTCGAGCACGATAACCGAAGCTAGTTCTCCTCTATTTTTTGGAAGTATTTCGTAAGTATTTAGCTATTTTCTCTTAAGCTATTGTGTGTATTTTTTGCTCTAAAAATTCCAACAGAAAACAATCTTTCCCTTTTCTACTTTCTGCTTTAATTCCAAGAAAACTAAAATCTAATTCTCCAAAAATCTCCCCTCTCCTCTTCAAGAACGTAATGGCCGCCTTTATAGAATAGGAACTAGGGTAGAAATTGGGGGGGGGGGGGAACTAGTGAAATTCTGGTGCATTCGAAATTCAAAAACCATAAATTTCTTGCACCATTTCGGATAAACATCTTTTTTCTTGAAATTTGACCTGTTCCAGAAGAGGAAAGGGGACAAACGCGTGCCTGCTTTGTGCTGCTGCGTGTGTCGGCGTATTTGGACCGCTGTTGTACGTTTCTCTGGGTTTTCTGGTTCTGTTTGCTGAAGAAAAAGAAAAAGAACAAACGTGGGTCTGGGGTTTGGAAAAGGGCTGTGGGAATATTGTATTGTTGTTAATGGGTACTTGGTATGTTGGGCTGGGAATTTTTGATAAGTGGATTGTTGTACATACGTATTATTTGGGAAAATTGGATTTGAGAATAAAAGTAAATTGGGCCGGTTTATGGGCTAAAAAAAAAAAGTGGGCTGGGAATTGGGAGGAAATGGGAGTGGGTCGGTTGGGCTTGGGAAATGGGTATTTGGAATTGGAAAAATAAAATGGGTTATGGGAGTTGGCAAATGGCTTGATTTGGTTTTAAAAGAAAAGGTTCTATCGGATTTAAAAATTAGCCAAATTCAATAAACTAGCGAATTCGACTACAAATTAAATAAGACGAATTAATATTACTTAATTAACGAGCTTCTTAATCTTAACAAAATAAAATAATTAACTTAATTATAAACTAATTACTTTAACAATATAAACGACTAAATAACCAAATATTTAAATAAAGCTAAAATCCTTTCGAGGCAATTTTTGAACATTCGTAAAATATACTAATTAGACACATAATTATATAATAATTAACTTAATTAT
>NW_006239209.1:455477-456882 GCF_000226075.1 Solanum tuberosum | reverse complement strand
AAAATGAAATTGACAAATCCAATTTTGACTGACCACATTTTCGTCTTTTCTGAAAAATGGTTTTTGGTACGGACTTTGGGAATTATGGCCGAACCCCGGAAATGGGTTTCCTACATATCTCAGGCTATATCAGAATTCAGGTCACTTGTATTTCCACACGCTTGATTTAACGCGTGATTTTGAAAGAATTCAAAAGTGATCCGATATCAAATTATGAAGAAATCAGAATGCTCGGAAATAGGATTTAAGAGCGAATGTTAGAATACAGCCGAGTTTTCAACACTGATCCCGCCTACATATCCCTCAACCTAGGGAATCAGGCTGCTTGTAGTTCGACTCTATCGGTTGAAAAAGGAAATCTATTACGCAAGATATCCTTTGGTTCTGGAGGAGTGACAAGTAAGTCGAGTATGAAAAAGAGGCTTGCAGCCTCTTAACCATGAATGTGGTGCACTTCACACCCATAATTAAGAACTTACACGGACATAATTTTCAAAGCTCTTAGAGCATTGTCACTCAGATTGGAAAGATGTCTCCAGTGGAGAGCAAATATTTTCGGACGCGAAACTGAAACCAGGACACCTAAAGAAAAACCAACATGCCTTCTGATAGGGGTGTGGTTTGATTGTGGTGGAAGTCGCTCCTCTGCTCGCGTCCTAAGAGTTTGACACTCCTCTTTGGACTATGTCCCAGTTCGCTGCTAAGAAAAATTCCACGTTGTGCTGCATCCTTTTTGATGTCGTCCACACCTGTGGTTTGTTTTGGAGATTCATCCTTTCGGATGCTCTCGACAAAGACTGAGATAAAACTCATTAGCATAAAAATGCAATTCAAATGGGAGACAATGTCTTTTACCGTGTTGACACTTAATCGTTCTCCTTGAATATTTGACGTCAACTCTATCGGGTTTGACGTGAAGCAATAAAGCTTGTGTCTTATATTTTCTATATAATCTTCAATGTACTCTTCATTTTATGTCAAAGTAATAAAACTAGGCTGATGTAATATGTTGATAATTCTCTTGATGTCATTTTGCAAAGAAAATAATGCAGTCGATGTTGATCTTCTTGTGATGGGTAAATCTTTCTCTCGCGATGTATGAATCTCTTTTCGCGATGCATGAATCTTCTCTTGCAATGCATGACTTCTCTGTGATGCGTGACTTCTTTCTCCTGCTCTGCATGACTTCTTTCTCTTGCAATGCATGGTTTCTTCTTCCTGCTATGCATAAATCCCTTCTCGCGATGCATGATTTCTTTTCCGCGATGCATGAATCATTCTCTTGCTATGCATGAATCTCTTTCCCGCGAAGCATGACTCTGTCTCCCGCTATGCATGGCTTTTTCTCTTGCTATGCATGGTTTTTTTTTCTCGCTATGCATGGTTTCTTCTTCTTGCTATATAT